>NC_135312.1:54506627-54812279 GCF_048772815.1 Callospermophilus lateralis | reverse complement strand
TATTTTTAGTTAAATATTATGTTTTCATAAAGTATGATATAATAGGAAATGAAATGGACAAGCTAAAGTTAAAAATATAAGCTTTGGATCTGGTCTGCTTGAGGAAATTTGGTCTCCACCTGAGTCAACTTGCTTTCTATGCGAAATGAGGGAAAATTAGGATTTTTCCCCATTGAGTTTTTAGAGAATTAAATGAGATAATGTACTTAAAATAGCATCAACAATACCACCATTAGCATTATTAAATGTACTTATTTGTCTTTTAAATAAAAGTAGCCATGAAGAATTTCAGGAACTTGAAAAAATAAGATTAATATGGTTAATATGGTTAAGAAATATAATTCTTATACAGTCCTCAAATGAATACTCCATGGTTCTGATAATTTGGTAAAACATCCAGTGCTTCTGACTTATTTATGCAAGATTTTAATTATTTCTGTAATGTCAGAATTATTTTAGACTCTTTTCACGAGCTGAGTTTCATCAGACATCTTGAAAAAGTATAAATGTTAAAGAAGTTTACACTTCTAGACCACTTATAAATTTGGAAATAACTGAATTGGTAGTGGGGACCAGAAATATCTTCTCCCTCATTGGTACTCATTCTCTTTCTTCCTCTCTCCTCTCCTCTCGTCTCCTCTCCTCTTCCCCCTCTTTTTCTTATTTTCCAGGCATACACATACATGCACATGTGCAGATCCAGTCATTCCCATCTCTTTCTCTTTTATCACTAGGAGAGCCAGAGTAGATTTAAGCTAAATAACTATTGTACATTGGAGCTCTACATGATTTCATCTCTTGTTATTTTTGTTAATGTTTTTATAATATGTCAAGAATTTTTGTGGCTTTATTATACAGTAGTATGTGGGGGCATGCAGGATTAATGACTAATTAAATATGGGTTTAAACACAGATTGTCTGTTTCCTTGTATTCATTATGTTTATCATTCCAAAATATTTTTCAGAAGATTTTTAAATCAGTGTAACCTGTGACCTACTCTGATTGAGTTTACAACTTTTTCTCACAACTTTGGGACACTTGAGTTGGTTCACAACTGTTTCTACACTGTGTAAGCTTTTCTGAATGTTATTAACAATATGCTTTGATAAGCAATAGTTTCTTTTTGTATGATTTTAATACTTTGGTCATTTTTTATGGTCATCTTAATTGAGACAAAATATTTCAATATCATAAAATGAACAAAACTAAAATAAAAGATATGTATCGTAGGATTTAACAACATTCAATATCTTCTTGTATTTTCTTTGGATTTTTCTTTAATTAAAAAAAATAATAATTAGAGATGTAAGTAAAGATTTACCATTTATCCAATGCTACTTTTTACCTGAGGGGATATTTATTGACAGATTTTGACATGAATTATTTTTGTGATTTTTAATAGATTTGTATACAATATCAACAAGCATATACATGCAGAAAAGAGTTAACATGGGAATCCTGAGACTGTTATGCTTAGAAAGGTTTGCCCAAAGAGACTGGCCTTTGGCTGGCATTTTAGAACTTAGATTTTAGGAGGTTCTCATCCTTTCTAGAACTGATAAGTAACTCTAGTTGCACCTAAACTGTACCCCAAAATATGGTTGATGCCAAATACTTAACTTCCTCTGGGAATCTGATTTTGTTATGTACTAGCCAGAAGGTACCTACTCAAACATTCCCCAATAAAAACACTGGGCATCAAGTCCTGAGTTTTCCTTGTAGACATTGCACTTGTGTTGTCAAAACTCACTGCCAGAAGAATTAAGTGTGTCTCTTCTGACTCTACAGGGACAAGACTCTCAGAATATTGTGCCAGGTTTCCTCTGAACTTCCCCCCATGAGCTCTTTTCCTTTGCTGATTTTTCTTTGTATCCTTTCACTGTAATAAATCTTAGTCATGAGCCTGTCGACATGTTAAGTCCTTTGGGTCCTTATGAATCATGAAACCACTGTGTGGTCTTGGAGACACCTAACAGAGTATAGTTGTTGTGTTGACTGGGATATAGGCTAAGCAACTGGTAATAAACAGACCCCCATATGCCATGACCTGAACAGTAAGAAAAATTATATTTTTCCTAAAGTAACAGTCCAGAAGTTAAAGCTTAGACCAACCTGGGTAAATGGCCGGACAGTAGTTACACACACTGCTAAGGAACATTAGAATTGAACACAAGGAGTAGGGATGCAGACCCTCTGTGGCTGTTACATTCTAGGGCAGCACAAATAACTCTAGCAGGTCTTGATGAAAGACTTTGGGAGAAGGGACCTCGCATTCAGGCTGTGGTGCTTTTAAGTTGCATGACTGGGGAGGTACCAGTTTCTTTTCCAGTGTGAAGAGAAAGAGAAGAGTGGAATGACCTGGTAGAACTCTTGGCTCCAGGCTTATCCTTCCAGAAGAGGGTTTGAGGATGGGGAGCACCAGCCTGGCATGATCGGTGGGCTGCGGTCCGCGGCTCAGGGCTTTGGCTCCGACATGGCATGCTAGCAACAGTGTTTGTCACATAGCATCCGTGCTTGAGAAGAGTCCCTATTTTTTCCCCTATGCTAACAAAGAGGTTTCCTGTTTATGAAGTGGATCAGTCTCTCAATCATCCTGATTTTGTTCAAACTCTCTGTGGCCCAGTGCCCTTACCCATCAGCCTTGTTTAACAGAAGAAGCTACTGTTACCACCTCCTCACACCCCCACTGTCCACACACCTTCACCCACCCCACAGGTCCTCTCATCTGTCTCGTCTTTCCTACACCTGGGTGCTGGATGTGGCTTACAACTCAAAGAAGGTTTTCATTTCCTTCTTTGTTTCTGATACTAGTGACTTCATCTTTCTCATGAGCTTTAGGTTTTCACCTAAAAGAATGTGGTAATATTTCTTTATTGCTTAATAATAGCTAATGCTTTTTTTGTGGGGGGTAAAGATCCATACTGAAATGGCATTTCAAGATTTTGTTGTTTTCTAAAGAAATAAAAAGGTCAATTAAATAATTGTATATGCTGTCCATTTGACTACTTTATAAGAAAAATTGACTTATTTATTAACTGATGAGTGGGGAGACTGTATCCACTATGTGTTTTCTTGATATCAAGCATAACGAGATCGTTTATTCCTCCCTCCTTTCTTCCCTGTATTCCTCCATCCCTCTCTACCTCCCTTCCTCCCTTTTCTCTGCCTCCATCTCTCCTGACCCTTTTCTTTGGGTGATGTTTATTGATGAAACCCACCACGCTGTTTTGGGCTGTGTTTTGTCCAACAGATTGAAGATGTGTTGCTCATTGATGGACCATAAAACAAGTTAAGATTTTTTTTAACTAACTTATCCAAATATAAACACTAGAAGTCTTCCTTTTTAATATATCACTTATTTTCAAAACAAGTTTGAAAGTCACATGTAGGAAGGCCATGCAGTGGAAAATGTTATTCTCCAGTGAATAGGATGCTTTTAGAATACCTATCTTATCTGGTATAAACACATGATTTAACAAAATATTTTAGCTGCTTTTATTTAAGAATGAAGACTCCCTCTATCTCTCCCTTTTCCTCCCTTATTCCTTTCATTTAATAAAATTTGGAGTTGCTTAATACCACCTGTAACTAAAACCATCTTATTCCATGAAGGGATTATTTAGACTCCCTTCTTTGAGTACTACTTGAACACTAGCCCTGTAAGGATACCTTACATGCTGTTCCCATTTGTCCCAGAGACATAGGAACATGATGAAAGAGTTTAGATGGAGCAGAATTATAATCTCTACTGAAAAATAAAAAATACATCTTTTGTATGAGTACCTATCAAATTGTGGATGTCAATATTCTCTTCATATATGATGAACATAATGAACAATTTATTAGATACTGAAAAATATTTATTCAGCTATTTTATGTCTCCCTGACAAATGAGACAGGGATTGGTTGCTAGTAATTATTTGGCAGTTACCTGGATTTATGCTTTTATACTTTGATGTCAGAAAATTATTTATTTAGTTTCTAGTGTTACAAAGTAACATTCTTTAGGGACTTGCAAGAAATTTGTGTTTTTAAAAAATCTTTTGTTAATTATATGCTGTGGGATAACAATAAATGCCATTGTTTTTCAGTCTGGGCCTCTTAATCAACTAGGAAACAACTGACTATTTTGTGTTTTGATCAGCATTATTTATGTTGATCTAGACACCCATTCAAGTTAATTCTGATGGGAAATTTTTGCAATGATATTTTCAAAATAGCAAACTCATCCAAAATTATAGTTGCTTTTCCTTGCTGATTACTCTTGTGTTGCACATGTAAAATGAGATGAGTCTTATTCATGATCACCTATATTAATACCCCTAGGGAAGGATGATGCCCTTCCTTGAAGTATTAGGCAATAGGTGGCCTTTTATTAGGAGATTCCAACACAAGAACCAGCCAATAAACAGCTCTTTCTTTGTTATGCTATCATTTGCGGAAGGTATTTGCCATTTAAAATTTTTTTAGTTATTTATGATAAAAGTCAGAGACAGCAGTTGTAGTTGACTCAGTAAGGAGGTTTAGATCACAAGCTTAAGAACAGCTGTGGTTCTCACAGGTACCAGTCTGTGTGGCTTGGGAGAGTGATGAATCCTCTGTGGACCTGTTTCATGGTCTCTAAATGAGGGTAATAACTGGGGCTGCCGAACGGTATTGAGGATTTAATAAAATCTTGTAAACTGCAAATATTTTATAAATTTCATGTCTACTAACCTTGAAAAATTTGTTACCTTTCTTTTTCTAACACTCATAACAACCAAAGATGAAGATTTTTGAGATTTTGTTAGGATGAGCTGTCAAAAAAATAGCTTTTATTTTTGTAAATAAATTTTAATGTTTTCACTAGATATCATGTTTTTATCTTACCTTGTAAAAAGAGGAGGGTTAATGACTAAGATCTGAAAGATAAGGAGGATCTGCTTCCTATGAACCTTGATTATTTTTGATGAAATGGTGGAAAGTGTAGGGCAGGCTCTTGAGTTACACTGCTTGGATGTGAATTCTAGAGCATTGGAAAACTTATCTACTATTTCATTTGTGGCTGGCCCATGAAAATGTTGTCTATGGTGCCCTGTGTGTCGGGTTGCTGTCCCCAGGCCCAGCAATGTTGATCAGTCTCCCCCTCCCCCATTTTAATTTGAAAACATTTGGAAGACAAAGATCAGATATTACCTCATCTTTTATTGCCTTATCATGGGATGAATTTTTTTTTTTTTTAAGAGAGCACAGGGCACAGGATCCTTGCTTTCCGTTTCATGCTTGGTCTTTGCAGAATATTCTTTGCCTTTACTTTGACTAGTCATTTTAACTTTGGTATTGTTAGAGTGACACAGATGGATGAAATGTACTTTTAAAAATAAGGATGTCTATATAAACACAAACCCACATGAATGTACCATGTATACAAAAACAGATTTTTGACAGAAAGAATATGAAAGAAATATGGAACTTTATTGTGATTACTGATTTTAGGAAATAATTCAGTTGATGAATGTTACATTTTAAGATTTCCAAGGGTGAGCTCTGTGACTGAGTGTCAGTACTTTTAGGGGGAGAACAACCAGTATAGAAATTCAGTGGCATTGTGATGTAACCTCACAGCAAGTATGTGCCATTATAGATGATGGATGGAAATCAGGAATGTCATGAATACCATGACAATAGACCAACTAGTGAAGGAACATTTTCTATGACTTGTAGGTTCTAGAATTCTTTACAAGCATGAAAAAGTACATAAAAATCATATAATTAAATAATGGCTAATTGTAATTTTAAAAAAACTTTTCATCGATTTGTCTTTATGACATAGTTGAAATATCATTTCCTCCCTCCCTCCTCTTCTCTTAGATATTTTCTGATTTATCCTCATGTTCATTGCTTCTTTCATCTCCAATCTATATTAAACCTCTCCTTTGATTTTTTAAAATGTGTTCTGCCTTTATATTTAGTTAGTATTTTTAAATTTTTCTTTCAGTTTTGTTGAGCATTTCTCCTCGTTTATTCATTATGAGCATATTCTTCTTTATCTCATTGATAATTATGTAATCTTTGCATCCTAATTCTAATTTCTGGCTCATCTCAGAGCTTCCTTTTCTTATGATTATGGATCCCATTTTCTTATTTCTTTGTATCTGAAATACTTTTGGATTGTACATTGGGTGTTTTGAAGGATAGATTGTAGAGACTATCATTTCTGCAGTAGTCTTCTAGATAATGATAAATATTGTTTGTTTTGTTTATTTCTTTAGACAGAGAACATGGATGGAATCAAATTCTAAACTGTAATCTCTCTTCATTTTTTTTAGCTTAGCTGACTGATTAGAATCTGCTCCAAACACACATCTTTCCAAAGTTAGCCAAAAATTTGAGAAGAATATATTTGCGGAATATGGTATTGCTTTCTTTTTTCTGGAGCTACCTCTCTCCTCACTTTCTAGGTATTATAGTACCTAATTCAGTACTTTGGTTGTTTAACTCAGGAAAAAAACATGTTCCCTTTCAAGTTTCAGCTACCCATATGGACCCACCTCAAGAAGAAAAGACATACAATCAGAAAACTCAGCCAGAGTGCCATTCTATTCTTCAATGTTAATTCCTCTAGTTTCTTCCTGTCTTTGCTCATTCTCTCATGACTTTAGGAAGCTATTTGGTCTTATATTTATATCTGTTTTCTATAAGAGGATAGATTACATAGGAGCTACTCATTCATACCAGAAGTGAATTGTTGTCCTATATGTTGAAATGTGAATGATGCCCAGCAATAAATAAAATAGTGAGAGAAACACTTCTGCTTAAAACAGAAGCATTTCTATTCCCAAGAAATGCTATAAGGCTAAAAGCTTTGCTTCAGGGAAGAAACTGTTTGTCCAGGAGGAGATCATTTAAAATTAAACTATACTAAATTCTACTTCAAACTCCAGGGATACTTTAAAATAACTGCCCAGAAAGAAATATGTTATTTGATGGTGGTCCTCTTTAGAGGTTTCTTTATATTCAAACCTATAAATCACATACCATTTCTGTTTTTGTTATTTGCCAAAGTAGATGTTATAGCTCTTTTAATCCATACCTATTCGGAGTTGGTGTTAGTAAAAGTGGGGTGGTAGAAGAGAAATGTGCAAGAGTAGATAAAAATCATGAAACTGAAAAGTCTGAAGTGTTCTTTGGGTGGTATCTGAAAAACGCTTAAAAAGGTCACATCAGGAAAAGTAAAAAAAAGACTGACATACAGAGAAGACTATGCTACTGTGTGTGAAGGGGAAGTGTGCAGGGATTGGGGCAAAGCAATTGGAGTCTTTCATATGAACTGCAGTGATTTGTGCCACAACACAGGGTTGTAAAGTACTTACAAGGTGGTTCATTTATAGAATTGCTTTACTTGGTTGAAAAATATGAGAGAGGGAATATGAATGAATGATGGTGCATGTGTGAATGAAGGATAGAGTATATAAATCAAATCAATGAACAATGGAATTATGTAAATATACTAGCATGAAACTAATATTTATGCATATATGTAGTGTTATATTAATATGAAACTAATTTATATTTTATATTACTCTTGGTTTTGTTGATCTGTGGAAGTTCACTTTAGTTGTACTCTTAGAATGATTTGTTTCTTTTCCCTTTTTGTCAAGTCTTTATAAAATCATTTGTCATGAATTTTAAAATTCTATGCAAAAAATCCTCTAATAAAGAAATCACACTTTAAAAATATTTAACAATAAAATTAAATTTTTAAAAGACTGATAATGAGGTTGCTGTCTATCCCACAATCTGAAAGCTTAGAAATTGTATTTTCTAAATTAGTGATTGACGATACAGAAAAAATATTTGAATGGGAGTTTAAGAGTCTAATCAAGTCCCTTTTAAGCTTTCATATACATAATATTAGTCCCCAGGGTTTGTAAAATACAGATTCTAGGTGTGGACCTAGATCTTCTAGATATTCCTACTTAATGAGTTAAGGGCTTGCCAAAAACTGTATTATTAATATATTGCATGGGTGATTCTGGCTTAAGCTTGGTTCAAACATTGCTGGATATCTTTTACTTTCAACTCAGATTTGACCAGTGTATTTGTGGATGAGCATTTAAACAAGACAGGTATCTGAATGTTTTTACATCAGATCTCTGAATTCCTGGATTCAGGAAATCTTAGGCTTATTTGCCTGTGAATAACAGAGTTGTGAGTACACTAACCTAAGTAAAGAAAAAAAGGAATTAATTCAAAGGAGGTTGCAGAATTCAAAGAATCAAAGAGCTAAACAAACATGAGGTAACTTTGAGATCATTATTTTCAGAGAGTCTTAGAGATAGATAACATCTATCTGACTACTGTTGTTGGATGACCCAGTTCTGATAGCTGTCAGTTCATTTATTTCTCTTCTAAAGTTTCGAATTGCAAAGATAGCATCTGGTTGGTTACTTATGGAACATATGTCTATCCCCTGTTGAGAAGCAAAGGGCTTATGGTTGACAGTTTGTCAGAGTCGCCTTCAGAGATACTGAGTAGAAAAAAAAAGAGAAATCAGAAACAGATTCTGACATTTTACTTCCAAGGACCATCTTTACTTGATATATGCAATCCCCAAAATTCCTCCATATATAGAATTCCCTGAATGTAGTTATTGGTGCCCTGATGCCCTGAAGTAGTACATTCCCAAATCATACCTGTGAATGGGTCACTGATTGCCTTTTATCCATTTTATACTCTCCTTTCTATCACTAAGCAACTTAGCCAATGAAGAGGTTGAAATTATTTGGGTGGGCAGGTTCAGTTTTACTTTCCATAGTGGGTCTATTGTATTCTCTGCTGAAGTATCATTCTCTTTATTATTAAAACATTTAAATCAGTGGAACTCAGAATCACAGTGTTGGGGGAAATTGGTTTTTAATGATTAGGTTTCAATTTAAAAGATGTGTACTATGATATAAAATAGGTTATGAAGTTATCTTCCTTCAAGGTATTATATCATAGAGGAGATGAATCCTGTAGTTGGCAAACCAGGAATTCATCAGAGGTAGGATTCAATAGAACTTAATTTCATGTTTTTGATCTGTTTTCCCAATCTTGGTAACTGCCACTATAGCACTGAGCTGGTTAGGGAAGAGAATAACTGACATATATAGAAGGAGTAATCCTACCCATGTGATAGAACCTCTGAGGCAGTGTCACCCTAACCCTGCAAGTATTCTGTGATAGAAAGATATCCTCAGATTTTGGTCCCTTTCCAAATAATCTACCCTAACTTTTTCTTCAAACTTCCTGACCATCAACATTCTAGTTTTATTTATTCCGTAACTTGACCACAGAACCCAGGGATTGGCGTATAGATCCTAACCTGGGGAAGTGATGTTCAGCGCTTAAATACAGCTACCTTGTGGACTCTGTTATTCCTCACTAAAAAAAATAATAAAAACAATTTCTACCCTGAATGAACCAGTGCTTCATTTTTCCCCCTTCACTGTTCTGAAGCAATCCTAAAAACATTGTGATTTTAAGAGACAGAGATGTTCATCAAACACTAATTAAAAGTATTTTTAGACAGAATTTTAATATATGTTTCTCATTTTGTATTGCTCTGTTTGGCCCCTTTCTCTCCATCTTTTCCTAGTATTTTTGAAGTACTATTTTCAGTATCTTATGATTTTAATATCAAACATTTATGTGCTACTATGTCTTTGTAATGTATTTTTCTGTTTTCCATTGTCATTGAAATTTCATAAGGGTTTTAGAAAGTTAGAATAAGATTTTTGCCAATAAAATGTGACTGTAGATTTTATGGAACACTCCAAGAGCACAACTAGTGACCCACTCTTTTATCCAGCTTAGACTAGAGAAAGGTTTTGTGTGTGCTTGTTTATTTTTTTTTTAAATTTCCATGTCTATTTAAGGAGAATATGCCTTCATAATGTGTGCCTTTTTGCTCTGAACAAATTGAGTGACCTTTCGATGTAATTGTACTTCAAACAGAAAAACCTCAAGTATCCCTGCTATATTTTCTAATGAATGCCAGGGGAAACAACAGCCATTTTGACTGTACACATATTGAAAATATTCTATTTAAAGTGGGTTATGGTTACTAAATGCCTCAGTCATTGTGCCCAGGACTCCATAGTTACAGTTTGGGTAGATGCAAGGAGCATCACCATTTTATATAAAAGCCAGTGAAGGAATTTTAGTAAGCAACAGTTGTTTTTCACGTGGGGTGGACTTTCATCATTTGAGGTGTTATCATTCATACATTGTCCGCTTCATTCAAGGCAGAGTGTCTTTCCAGAAAACATTTCGTTGGGATGTTTTCTCATGACTCTTAAGCATACTTTCTTCACCTGGCTGTTACTCAGAGCATGCAGAAAGAATGAGCTCAGTTTGAAGTACCTCATTCAGGGATGAATATTTAATGAAATTCAGAGTGCTCATGTACTCCCTTGTTTTTCCAAGTTTTCTATTGTTGACTAGTCTGGGGGTTAAGAAGCTGAAATGATAGAGAAAATATCCTTATGGGACAGCTCTGACTCAGCTCCACGAGTTCCTTGCCTCTGTCTAGTGCTTGACATTATCATAGGCCTCAGCGAATATAAAGACTGTGCACCTAAGCAACTCAAGGGGGCAGAGCTTTTAGCAGTGGAGCTGTGTCATGCTCAATGGCATTTTGGAATACTTTCAGCAAAAGGAAAGTTTATATAGTTTTAAAAAACGCTAGAATAGAGAGACAGATATAGACCCCTCATGCTGTGACCACTGTGTGCTTTCTCCTTTAGCTCTCTGGGTAGACCTTTCTAAACTGACTTTCTAGGCTGGTTTTAACAGTGCTTTGGGCAGATATCTGCAACAGTTCTATCCTCTCTCCTGTCTAAGGGCAAAGAGACCCTTAGGTGCTGAAGCAAGGTGGTACTTGTCCTTCCTAATGCCTTTTGAGGACATGGCTTGGACAGCAACTATTTACCAACTGGTGTGGAAGCATTTCAGTATTTTAATATCTACAAACACCATGTTAACTCTGGGGTTGGGACAATGCAGTCTAGTTTTTAATAAGCTCCGCAGGTAATACAAATGTATTTGTAACTTTGTTGTTGATTTGCTGAGAATCAACTCTACTACTGAGCTACATCTCTAGCCCTTGAGCTCTCCTGTTTGAAATTTGCCAGTCTTGAGATTCAGAGATCAGACCTTCTGTGCCTTTCAGTTAGGACTCAAGTTCCTGGCCTTTCCATCTTACCTTTGACTCTACTGGGTATTTATTCAATTTCCATGCTGATTTGGAACAATTGTAAATAGTCTGTGTCTGGGTTAATGTCAAAGATGAATTTTAATAATATCTGAAAGTCACAGGAGTCCAGTTTAAGTATAAAGGAGAGATAAAAGAAAAATAACTGCTATATTCTTCTTCATATGACATTGTGAATGAAATATTTCTAACTTCCTATGTGGACTTGCTATGGTTATGTTTATGCCCCCTCACCATTCATATGTTGAATTTAAATACCAAAGTGACAGTATTTGCAGATAGGGCTTTTGGAATCTGATTAAGTCAAGAAGACTTCAAATTTATGAATGGGACTAGTGCCCTTGTAAGAGGCCCAGAGAGCTATCATGCCCTTCTGCCATGTGCAGGTATCATCCATGAGCAAAGCCATCACCAGAGGCTGAGCCTACAGGTCTTGATCCTGGACTGCCCAGCCTTCAGAAGTGTGAGCATTTCTGTGGCTTGTAAATCACCATAGCTATGGTATTATAGTATAATGGCCAAACTAAAACTACTTCTTGATGTTTTTCTTATATTTCCCACTATGTATCATCTGTGAACTATGCTATATCTGATCATATATATTTGAGAAATTTGAGTTCAACTAGATAATACCTGATGGTCCTATGGTCCTATTTTGATATTCATCCTGAACTTGCCTCCTGATTCTACCGCTTCTCTTTCCTGTGTTTTAGGGCATTTCTCCGGCCCCTTCTTCTTCTCCATAAATTCTTTTGTTATTTTTTTCCCTTTTTTCTGTGGCATTTGTATTTTTCCCCACATAGAATGTAAGCACATATGCTCTGATCATATTCTCCATCCTTTTTCAGCTTCTCTTTTTGAAGGTGTAAGAAAGACTGTTGGCAAAATGCAAGATATGAGTGATTGTTTTTCTTTTTGAAAGAGAAAATTCTTGCACTGGAATTAATTTTTATTTTGTTCCTGCTATCAGAATTTCAGTGTTTTCCCCATCCTCTTCCCTTTGGTTAATAATTTTCCAGTAGAAAGGACCTCCCCTTTTATGGACACAAATCTTTATCCTGCTGTGTAAGTCCTGCCCAGTGTGGCTTCTGCTTGGTGATCATTCTTCAGATCTTGGCGGAATGTCACTTCCTTGGAAGTCTTTCCTGACCCTGCAAACTAGGTCAGGCCAAGCATCTCGTGCCCTCAGAGGACCAAGGACTTTCCCTTCCCAGCACTCATCACAGTTTGTAGTTATATATCTGTGCAGCTACTCATTTGAGCTCTGTCTTTTCCATTAAGCTCTTGAAGGGCCAGGAGCCTCTGTTTTACTCATCATTTTCTTTCCAGCACCTGGCAGAGTGCAGGGCACATAGTAGGCACTCAGGAAATATTGTGGAATCAAATGGATTAAACCCCCAGAAGTGCATTGGCTGCCTGGGGGTCATTCTTTGTGGAAGAAATCATGATTACTGGGCCAATTTGCTGCCTCACAGGAATGAAATAGAGTCTCTTTAGTCAGGGTTGCCAGGGGTTGGTTTACTGAGTCATAGTTGTGGAGAAGGGAGACAGCAACTTGCATAAAGTCTAAAGGGTGAGATAATGCTAGAAATGGAATGGAGGAATTGGTAATAAAATAGGTAGCCAGGAGGAGCGAGATCAAGAAGAAATATAGTAGGAGGAAACATTTCAGGGCTAGCTGCTCAGAACTAAGACCATAAACAGTGACCTCCTTTCATGTATCACCTGTGAGATAGGGAGGCATTTCCTAAGGGAATAACGAGGAACCCAAACAACAAAGCTTTGGTAGTGGCTAAGAGTCTTAGAAATGCTTACCTTTTTTCAAAGGTAGTAACCACTCATTATCAACAGCAAGAGGTTTCGAATGATTGTGATCATTAGAATTAAAAGTGTCAAGAGAGTATTTCTTCTCTGTTGTCATTTTTTTTTATGTCATAGTAACAAGTTCCACATTTTAAAATAAATTCCTTTCACAGCATTTTAAACCAAGAAACTATGCAAAAATATAATCAGTCACCTCATTCTCTTGAAACATATAACTGAAATAGCAATAAATAATCCACCAATGTGGACAGGATGGAAGAAACAGAAGTGGAAGAAAATTTAGTGTAAGGAAAAAGTATAAAAGTCTATTTATAGAAATGTTTATTTTCGTATTGCCTAGTTAATAATTAGTGACATCTTTTACTTTCTTCTATTTATAACTCTTCTTCCTTTTGCCACATGAAATTATTCAGTTTTTTAATAATCTACATGTGTAATAACTCTGCTACAGTCCTGAAGGAGATAATCCCTTGTGACTGGTTTTCTTTGCTTCTGAGTTCACCGCTTAATGCTAAAAACAACTCTTGGCTTGGATGATTCAAAGCATGGCAAGAATATAATAATAGGGAATTCTCTACCAGCAAAAGGGGGAATTATTTTCAAACATTCAGTACAACAAATAAGATGCCACTCAGTTTTTTAATTAAATAAAAACATGTTTTAACATTGTTACAATGAAAAACACATTATAGAACAACTTAGAAAGTTTATGCTTTTTATTTATTTTGCTAAAATAACCATAAGTTTGAAAGTGTTTTTAGATTTTTTTTTTTTTTTGTATCACATCCTGCCTGGGCAATATACTTATTCTAGTGTATTTCTCATTTGGCAGGGGAGAGAATCACTTGTCTGTGTATCACTTTATACTTTCCTAGGGTGATCAAGACCTAGAGTATCAACATACTTCCTTTACCACTATTTTCACTTAAAATACTAAAAGTAAGTTTTGGCTGATTTTGAACTTTAAATAAATTAAATCATTTAGTACACAGTATTTTGTCTCTGGCTTCTTTTACTTGAAGTTATCTTTGTAAAGTTCATCCATGCGTGTAAGCGTAGTTTTTATCCTATGGCTGAATAATAATAATCCATTGCATGAATATACCAGTTTTCTTATCCATTTTATTGTTAATGGACTGGGTTGTTTCCATTTGGGCTATTACAAATAGGAGTGCTATGAAAATTCTTGTACATATTTTTAGCATGCATAAGTTACATTTTTGTTGAGATGTAACTAGGAATGAAATGTCTATGTCAAATATTTGTTCTAATGGATATTTCTAGTTTTCAGAGTAACTTTATCAAAATCTCCTATTACAAAAATGCTTTCGAAGGGTTTAGTTGCTACACATCCTTATCAACATTCTGTTCTGTTGTTGTTATTTAATTTTAGCCATTTGGGAGATTTGTAGTGATAGTGTTGTTTTCCTTAGCAGTTCCTCAATGAGTGTTGAAATGGAGCATCTTACTGTTTCTTGGTATCTGCTTCAGTGAATTGCTTGTTCAAGTCCTTTATCCATTTTGTCATTAGAACATTATGTTTTTGTTATTGACTTGTGGGACAGGAGTAGCTTACCTTTTGCTTTCTCAATGTCTCCAGATAAACAGATGTTATAATGGAATTTTCAAGATTTGACAATAGTTAACACTTGTCATAGCCTTTTAAATTTTTTTGCCTATCCCAAGTTGTGAAGATTGTCCATGTTTTTGCTTAAATGTTTTCCTATTTTTCATGTCAGATTTATAAACCACCTACAATTGATTTGTGTGTTTGATGTAAAGGGTTCCTAAAGGTTCACTTTTCCTCTACATGGATATCTGGATGGACCAGTAGCATCTACTGTAAAGGTCACTTTTCCCATGCCCAGCAATGTCACTGGATATGTGAGGTGACCACATGTGTGTGGGTGTCTTCCAGACTGATCTCTTTCATTGGCCTCCTTGTTAGTCTTTACATCAGGGTCATGCTATTTTAACTTTAGAGAGATTTTGATATGTAGGGGTTCAATTGTTTGAATTCATAATATTCTAAACATTTGCTATGGCTATCTTGGACCTTTGGTATTTCTGTGTAATTCTTTTAAATTACCAATCTGTCTTCTACAAAAGACACAGAGATATTGATTGGGATTGTGTTTTGGATTGTGTTCAATCTATAAATCCACTTGAGGAGAATTTGCATCTTTCTAATAATGAGGATTCTAAACTATGAACATATTTTATGGTTCTATTTATTTAAGCCTTATTCTCTCTCAATAATAGTTTGTAATTTTTAGTGTAAAATGTATTGCATAAGTCTTGTTAGATATATTGATAGTATTCTGTTGTTTTTGAGGTTACTTCAATTATGTCTTTCAAAAAATATTGTTTCTGACATAGAAAAAAGTTCTATCTTTCATGCTACATTCAATTACTAATTTTTGTAGTTGCCCATAGACTAGTATAAATATCTGGAAATATTTTTTATTGTAAATCTGATTGCCTTAATATACATGATATAATTCATATTTTGTGAGTTTTATATCACTTTTAGTAAGTAAACTTTTAAATTTAAAAAATTTGGGTGTGAAGTTTTTATGATATCCTTATTTTTACAATTTTGTAGCAATATTCTCTTTTTAATTTATTATATTGCTAATTTGTACTTTTCTCTCATTAGTCTTTGGAGAACTCTAACATATCACTCTACAGATTTGATTTTTTGGCTATGTCGATTTTTTTCTATTATACAGATGTTTGTATTTATTTCTGCTCTTCTGTTATTTCATTTAGTTTAATGGGAAATTTTTCTTTACTTGAGGTGAAAATATGTGATGTTGATATTTACCCTTTTCTCTTTCCCAAATTAGGTATTTGAGGCTATAAATTTTCTAAGTACAGCTTATTCCAATATGTCCTGCAAATTCTAATATTTCATCATTTCAAAATATTTCTAATTTCCCCTGTGATGTCTTCTTTGACACATAGTTTATGACTGTATTGCTTAATTTCCGTGTATGAAGGTTTGCTAAATGTCCTTTTTATTTTTTTTCCTTTTTGTTTATTTCCATTGTGATTGGAGAAAATGAAATGATTTCAGTTCTCTGAAATTTGTTCAGACTTACTTTACAGCCCAGCATAAAATGTTCTGGTCCAGTAATAGACAAGTGTTCCATGATCACTTGAAAAGAATTCAAGTTCTGTCGTTATATCATACATAGTGTTTGTTACTAAATGAAATTTGTTAATTGTGGTGTTTGTATCTTCCAGACATGTACTGATTTTTAAAGTCTATTTGTTCTTTAGTATTAAAATCTCCCACTATGATTGTTTTCTCATTTTAATTGTATCAATTTTTGCTTCACATAGTAAAGTTATATAATTAGTTTTATGTTACTTTAGAATCACTGTATCATTTTAGTATAATGAGATTTTTTAGCCTTATATTAATGTCCCCTTTTTAAAAGAAATGCTTCTCGTTTTAACATCAATCTTATCTGATATTAGTATAGCTATCCCTGCTTTATTTTTTTATAATGTTTGGTTGGTGTGTCTTTATCTTCTTTTTAAATTTTTCTGCAAGGAGTATCTCTTGTAAGCAGCATATGGCTGGTTTTTTATTTTACTTTTCTTATGCAGCATGAAAATCCTTTTTTAAATTCAAATATAAATCAGTTTCAATTTAATGTAATCATGTCAGTTTCTTGTGGTTACTATAATAATACCACAAACTTCAGGCCTAAAGACATCAGGAATTTGTTCTCTCTTCATCTGTGGGTTAGCTGTATGAAATCCAGGGGCGAGCAGGTGAGTTCCCTCAGGAGATCTGGGGGAAAATCTCATCCGTACCTCTTCCCTAGCTGGGGGTAGTTGCCAGTGGTCCTTAGCATTCCTTGGCTTGTAGGCATATCACTGCATTCTCTGTTTTGTCTTCACATAGTGTTCTGTCTGTGTCGATATCTAAATGTTTCTTTTATGAGGATACTGATCATTGAATTAGGGCCTACTGAAACCCAACATGACATCATTTTGATTTGTATTTCCAAAAATGGTTACATTCACAGGTGCTGTGGCTTAGGACTTAAACGTATCTTTTGGGGGATACACTTCCACCCACAACAAATACTGTTAGGTTTAGGATTGTATCTATCTATCTACCTGATTGTTCTTTTCCTATTTGTATCATTTTATCTTTTTTCTAGTTTCTTTTGAATTACTCATTTTTTTTTTTTACTGTTCTATACTTATCTTTGATTATCTACTTACAAAAATATTCTTTTGCTATTCTTTTAGTTTTTGTCCAAAAATTACAGCATTCATATTTTGCTTATTATAGTCCAATATAATTTTTTGTTTTTGCTACAATAGTATGGTGTGGATTGTGAATGCCCCTCAAAGGCCCATCTTTTGAAGACTTAGTCCCAGTCTGTGTTTTGATTGGGAGAGGGTAGAACCTTGAGGACAGGGGCCTAGTGAAAGGAAGTTAGGTCCTTGGGGTTGTGCCCTTGTTGGGGACATGGAGTATTATTTTCTTTCTCTCTCTTGCTTTACTTTCTGGGTGGTATGAGATGCACAAAACTCCTTCACCATATATTCCTGCTGCCATGGTATACTGTGCCATGACAGGCCCAAAGCCCTGGGGCTCTCTGAAACCATAAGCCAAAATAAACCCTTTCTCTTTAAACTGATTATCCAAGGCATTTGTCACAGTGATGGAAAGTTGACTAACACACATGTCCTAGGACAATTCCAGAAACATGGGTCATTTTAATTCAAGTCACTACTCTCTGCCAACATTTGTGTTTTTAATTTTTCACATATTTTCAAGATCCATTTTTATATAATCAACTATGCCAGTGCTCTTCATTATTTTCTATGTATTCAAGAATTCATCAGTTATCATTTCTTCCTTTTTGTTTTGAAGAACTGCCTTTGGTATATCTTTGGCTTTGGGCTTTGTGGTGGGTTTTATACTTATTTGTTTGAGTTTTACTTGTTTGAGAATACATTCATTTTTCTCTTCATCTTTAGAAGGTATTTTAGTAGAAAACTTTCTTTCAGCATGTTAAAAATGTAATTCCATTGTCTTTTGACTTCTTTGATAAAGTCAACTGGTTAGTTATATTATTCCCTTTAAAATAATGTTTTGTTTTCTCTATGACTAATTCTAAGCGTTTTTCTTTGTCTTTGGATTTCACTACTTAGGTATGGTTTTCTGTTTTTCTTCCTTGAATTTTATAGTGCTTTCTAAATCTATGCCTTAATGTCATCTTTGGAAAATTCTAACTCATTTATATTCCTCCCTCATGGGATTATATGTGTGTATATGTATGTATTTATGAATGTGAAGATATGTTATATATTTTCTTGGTGTCCCATAGTTTTTAAATTTTTTTACGTTTTCATATCCCTCCTTTTTTTCTTTGTGCTTCAATCTGTTTATTTCTTACATTATTTAAATGTCTCTTCTCCTAATTGGCAATTAGGCCTTTCAAGTTAGCTCTCCATTTAAGTATTTCATTTTCATTTCCACTTTTTCCATCTAAATCTTGATAGCTTTAGCCTTCTGATGAAATTTTCCATTTTGTAAACTGTTTTCTTAAATATATCACTAATTTTTTCAGCAATTGTTTTCTATTGTCTATTTTCTTTTGGGGTTTTTTTGTTAGTCTGTTAATTTTTATTTAATGATAAACATTATATAGGAAGAGGCACAGGATGATGTGATATTCCTCTAGAGATGTGAACAAAAAGGAAGGTCACCTTAATCCAGGTAGGTACTGAGCTGACCTGATGTTTGTAATTTTCGTAGCTCTGTATTTCTTGACTATTTTTTATTCCTGGATACAATGATTCGGAGTTGCAACTAATAGCCTTTGGAGAGTTTATAGAAGTCCTACTCATTTGGCTGGTTCTGAACTTCTGTGTTTGTCTATGAGGAAGTCCAAAACTTTATTCTACAACTTAACAATTTTTTACTTAGATATTAACAACTTACCTTGCCTTTTTTTTTTTTTTTTTTTTAAGTTCCTCAAGGATGAATCATTTAGCTCCTTTCTCAGAAACTGTCTTCTCACCATAACTTTAACCCTTGAGTCCTCACTTCCTGGGAACTCATGAACTTAAATTTTTGTCTCTTCATCCCCTATTCATAAACTTGAATGGCTTTCCTGACTCAGCAATGTCTGTCTTCATATATTCTTGATATCTGCCCTTTGCATTCATAAGAATCAGCATATACCCCAAGGAGAAAACTGGGTTTGTCACTTTATTCTGTACAGTTTATTTTTTTTCCTTTGAATAATGGTTACTTCAATATCTTTCCAGTATCTTCAGTGTTTTTTTCCTGAGGGTGGGGGTGGGCAAGTGTTGGTAGGCTTTTATATCTTAGTTATTTTCATTTTTTGTTGCTATAGGAGCATTGTTCTGCTATGTAGTGTGAACTTAATTCATTATCTTCAGTGATTTAGTCTGTGTAGTGAGGTAATTAATATCTTTGTCATAGTGACATTCTAAAGTTTGTATCCAGAGGAAATGAAGCAATATGTAAGAGATTCCTTTATGTCTGTGTTCATTGCAGCATTATACACAATAGCTAAAATATAAAATTAGTCTAGGTATCCATCAACAGATGAATGGGTAAAGAAAACGCATACACACACACACACACACACACACACACACACACGTATTATTCAGCCATAAAGAAGAATGAAATCAGGCCATTTGCAGCAAAATGGATGAAACTGAAGAATATTTTTAAAATGAAATACCAGACACAGAAAGACAAGTATCATATTCTCTCATGTGGAAACAACAAGAGTGAGTGTGTAAAGGTGGAAGAAGGATGGAGGGTTATGATCAATTCATGCTGTATGCATGTCTGGAAATATCACAATGAATCCTCTTAATATATACAATTAATATGTGTTAATAGAAATAGTATTTAAAGAGTTCACTTTATAAACTATACACGATGTCTGGTTCATTTCAGAATTCAGTAAACGTTATGTTCTTTCCGGCCTAAATGTTATTTTGCAAGCTAGAGGGTCAGAATTAAAACATGAGTGTCTGGGCTTGTTTCAAAGCCATTTTCATATCAATCACTCTAGTCATTTAAGCATTTTAGTTGCTTTCATTTGGTGGGAACTCAAACCAGCCTCATGGCAAGGTCTTCATGAAATTCAGCTTGTTTCTTCAGTATGTCTTTATTCTTCAAAATACATTTTTGTTTTTGTTTTTAAGCATCACAACATTTAAATGGAACAGGAAATCCTGAGTCATGTTTAGACCTCAGAAAGGTATCTATTTGATATCAAATCTGGACTTGTTGATTGGTAGATATTTGTATTGGAACTACTGGTTTCTTCTTTTTCAAAGTTTACCTTTAGTAACTCTTTATTCCAAGATATATTATCAGAAATGATGTTGCACCAACTCTGTTGTTCCTATAAATTCAAGTTTCCTCCATGCCTCAAGTGAAGCAACTGACTTCAAGAACAAATAGCTTAGAGAATCACATTGAACTCAAAATAGTTTATGATCCCATAGCCTTAGTTTTCCCTTTTATGAAAGCTTAAGTATAGATGCAAATTTATTTTAATAAAATTTCTGAAGTGTATTAAATTATACAATAGTAAATGTAAACTTGGCTATATAATATACTCAAATATTGCAATATTTGTTTTAGCATTTTTAATATTTAACAGAATTATTTTGAAGTAAACCTTTATGTGTATCTGTGTTTCTCCTATATTTTAGTGATACTAAATATATCCCAATATATGTAAAGATTTCTATTTTTCACTTATACTATGTATAAATATCCTAGGAGTTAAAAACATCAAAGCAACTACATATAAATAACCCACTGATGATTTTAAACAGTTATAACACTTGTTGGATTCCCAACTAGGGGTCTTTAAAACATTTATTGTATATTGTGTTACTATAGTTTTTAATTTATTCTTTCTTAGTCTCCTCTAAGCCCTGGGAAAGAATAAGTACAGGGAAAAAAATATATATATATATTTCATAATATGGCATAATCTCTTCATCTGGTTTGACAAAATCATTACTGATACTAATGGAAGTTAAACTCTCTTAAAAAATGACAAACACCTAAGATTAAGCTATAAACTAACTAAACAGGTCGTAATTTAGAAGGTAAAAATTATTCTATTATATGGCACTAGAAGAATGCTTTGGTGGGTTAAAAGGAATTTGTCAAATTTATGGAAATATCAGTTGTAAAAATTAGTTACTTGACTGCATGATGTGGAGATTCTAAAACAGTCTTTTTCAAAACTTAAATATGATGCATTCAATGTGAGACAGACCAAGGTTCTGGACCCAGTATCCCTTATCTCTAGTTTTCATGAGCATTGTAGTGTAATGGTAGAACTTAAAATTTCTCTTTGAAGGTAATTTGCTTTATATGTTCTTAAACCATAGAATTCATGAATATTTATTATTAAATGATCTTTAATGTTATCATATTTCATCTATATTGCCTGCCATGTTGAATTTTTATTTCCCAACGTGTCAAGATGAGAGGTAAAACCAATATTCCAATTTCCAACTTTGCATATTAGAAAAAAATAACTCCCTTTTCAAGGTACTTTATTGTCATACTTCATAAAATTGATGTTTTATTAATATACCACAGTGATATCTTTTTAAAAATATTTCTTTAGTTATACATGGGCACAATATCTTCTTTTTGTTTATTTTTTTTAAATTTATTTTTATGTGGTGCTGAGGATCGAACCCAGGGTCTCACATGTGAGAGGCGAGTGCTCTCCCACTGAGCCACAACCCCAGCCCCCACAGTGATATCTTAATGCCTACAGTATCTCTTTGACAGGGCATTCCTCTGTAGTGCACAACTTTCAATACTGAATGTGGTGGTCCTGATGTGTAATGCATATTCCTTTCCTTCAGATAACACCCAGTGTAGCCAGAGAAAATGGTCACAAATCATACTATAACACAGCTCTATTACATAATAAACCTGTGGAAAATGTAAAAGACATTGTGGCGTGGAAGTGTGGGGAAGGTTTCCAGTAAGAGGTTATCAGGTATGAGTAAAATGTTTACCAGAAAACCAACAAGCTAGAATTCAATGTGAGTGGTCTGCCATCTGTTCTAGAAATGTCTGTTCACTTCTCCAGCTGATAACCTTCCTGCTCACAACCACACAGCTGCATGTACCTTTATGTTATTACAGGGCCATATCTGGTAGATATTAGTCATTGACACAGTTTTATTCCTATGATAGAAGGTAGTATTTCCTCAAGTTTCTTTTCTATTGCAAGTATAAACTCTTCAATCATCATTTATTGAAGGTCTCCTCATCTGCAGGGCACGGTATTGTATAGGCATTGTGATTGCAAATGGGAATGAAACATGGTCAATTTCTCAACAATTTTGTAGAATTAAAAGGGGACAAAACAAACTTATAATACAGTTAAAGTAGAAGATAGATGTGCTTATAAAATGCCTTATTAAAAATAAAAGCTTCCTGGAGGTCCTATATATTCTTTTATATATTAAATAAATATTCATGAGAAGTTTCACATAATTCTACTTTTTTCTTATTTGCTTTATTTTGCAGAGTTTTTCTTTTTCTAGCTATTATAATAATCTTAACATCTTTGGAAAAATAAAAGAATGAAAATCCTATGAGTATATACCCTTCAGATATCTTTTCTCTGTATGCATGAATGCAGACATTCACGTGTTTTGAATTTGGACTTTTTTGTATTTATTGGCTCCTGTATTTATTTATTCATCACAGTAGACTTAATGACTCCTAGGTTCTTTGACTTTTCAGGTCTCTGTTCATATTTTATTATGGTAGCCAAATTCATCTTATGTAAAAAAATTGTTTCTCAGATACCAAAAACATAGCCATCATTTTAATTTGTTACAGATTTTTTGATATATTTTTTTTCTTTGAGTTGCTCATCACCGTTATCTTTACCTAGCAAACTTTCACTGAATTAATTACTGCAGGGAAGTTTCTACCTACTTACAGATTGCTACATATCTATGCTTTGAAAAACTTACAACCTCAAGGTTTTGAATATTTTCTACTTCTAGTTCTATACTGGCTTCGTTTTGTTTGTTTGTTTGTTTTATATTTAGGTTTTTATATAGGTGTGTTTTATTGTAATGTCTGGTTGAGAGAATTCTGCATAATTTTTCCATTAATAATCCATTACTCCAGAACTGCTTATGGAATAGTATATTCTCTCCCTACTATTTAGAGTTAGGTTTTTATTACATAACAGATCCTTGTACACTATCTGTGTTTGGGGTTTTTATACTATGCAACAAAATTTTAAAAACTAAATGGGTACTCTCTGCCTTTCGCATTGATAAGTTCACTTTAGGACTTTGTAGTCTTTCACTTATGTTTTAATAATACTCACTGACCTACAACTATTGAATTAATTTGACCTTGATGGGTTTTTGTTTGTTTTTGTCTTGCTATTACATATCAAGTGATAACTCACTGAGGTTTTTTTTAAAGATGTCTTACGTGAACACGTATTAATTATACATACCAATGGAATATGATGTTAACTGACTTAGATATTTCCTATCCAGATGTGAGAGACTTCTCTTCATTTGAGATTACCTGGTAAGGCATAATTTTATCCACATGATGATTCTTCACTAATATGAAAAGATATTGCTTCAGTTACTTTCTCTAGATTATTTAGTAAATTAATGCTGCAGTACTGATGCAATTGAGAGAAATAGCCTAAATAGAAGATAAAATTTTATAGTGATTTTTGAAGGATAAGAAGGTGAATAATTCATTGTTTATTGTTTTATGTTCTATCACAAAAGCTAATTAAGATCAAAGAATGAACCTATCAGTTTAAAACAAGCAGATCAAATGAAATGGAATAGTTTATGCTATAGTACAGAGCAGTATACTGTGAAAGTACAACCCAAAACAACTGTTTTAAGATCTTCTGGAGTGCTTCTGGAGATGCATATTCTAAGACCCCACATCAAACTTAGGGTAATAAGCTGTCTGGGTGTAGACCCTAAAAATTAAGCAATTCTTATGCACATGAATGTGTTGTATAGAATCTATTTCTTTTGTGTTATGTTTTTCCCCCCTCTCATTGTTAGCTAGAATGACAGCTGGTTTTATTTAAAAACCTATAAAGTACACTAAAGGAGCATCTAGCATACATAAATACCAAAGTAGTTTATATCATGTCAAGAGTGTGGAGGGGAGGCCTTTTGAAGAATGATCTCATAGGCATCTTTGGCAAAAATCTGGCACATGTTCCGTGTATGCTAGTGAGGCTTACATAAACCAGACATTCCACCCCCTAGGAGGTAAATTTTCTGGATTGATTTATAGTGTTTTTGTTATCAAATCACTATTTTGGGAGGAAGGACAGCACTCTTGTAGGAGGCTCTATAAATCATTTTCCCTCAATTTAGATTGATACATATTGTCTTTATGGGAGGTTTATGATGTCCTACAGAGTTTCATATGTCTATGCTCATGTGTCTGACGAAGGCATTAGCATATGAGATAATAGATATATATTTAAATCTTTTTTTATTTTTGTAATTTTGTCTTGATCTACAGTAGACTTGGGGAAAGTTCCCATCTTAAATTCATAGCCCAATAAGTTTTACAAATATAATAATCATGATGTTAAATTATAGAATTTTTCCATCATGCTACTGAGTACCATCTACTAACGAAAGGTAACCACTGTTCTGAATTCTCCCAACATAGTATAGTTTGATCTCTTCATGAAATTCATATCTATAATATAAATTAGGTTATACAGTATTTGCTTTTTTTTGGCCACTTAACATTATATCTAGGAGGTCTATCTATGTTGTTCCATGTGGTAGGAATTTGTTGTTTTTTATTGCTTTATGCAGATACACTATAATTTATTCATCCAATCTATTTTCCTTTTTAAGCTATTATAAATAGCTTTGAGTATTCTTGTATATGTATTATGGTAGATTTACATATATACCCATTTCTGTTTGGTTTTTACATAGGGAATAGCATTGATTTGATATGTGTGTGTGTGTACACACACATATATATGAGTGTGTGTGTATATATATACATATATGTGTGTGTACATTATATATGGTTTTATTATATCATGTCAAATGATTTGCAAAGATCGTGTGCCTGTGTGCATTCCCACCTGTAGTGTATGAGCGTTCTGGCTGATCCATAGCCCATTTAATGTTTGATATTGTCAATTTTTATTTTCCAATTTTAGCCATTATAGTCATGGACATGTTTTATTGGATTTGATTTTGTTTTCTGTGGTTTCTAAACATGTTTAGAATTTTTTTTATATACTTCTTGGCTATTAGAATGTGATTTTTTTAAAGCACACATCTAAGAACATTTTTTAAAAACTTGAATTCCTTCTTGTACTTATGTTTTGTTAGGGGTATTTTATACATTGTGGAGATGAATACTTTCTTGTAATATGTGAGTATTTTCTTAGCTCTGTGGCTTATTTATTTTGACTTAAAGATATCGTTTCTAATTTTGATTGTAGCAGTCTAGCACAACTTTCTTAGATTTTTTTAAAAGAATTTTTTAATACTCTTTTAAATAATATTGTTTTTCTCATTGTTGATAAATTTAATTTTTATTATTTGCCACTAATATATAAAATACAAGCAATTTATTATATTGATTTTGTATTCAGTGTCTTGGTTTAATTCATTTATTAATTATAAAGATGATCTGTAAATTCAGATTTTATATATAAACAATGCCATCAGGAAATAGTAACATGTTTATTTCTTCCTAAAATCATAATTCGACCTTTCTAAGTTGTTTTCTTGTTTGCCACTCTGTGCATGTCTTCAGATACCTTCAAAGTATCTGAGTATTGGTTTGAGGGTTATAAATAAATTTTAGTGAGCAGGTGAATTTACAGAGCATTCATGAATAATGATGAGTAACTGATGTATACACAGACAGACATAGATTATGTACCTGTGTGTATTCCCACCTGCAGTGTATGAGGGATTCAGTTAACTGATATCCTATTTAAAGCACAATTGAAACCTCATACACTCAAGTAGGAATGCACACAGATACATGATCTTATAAATATGAAATATAATATGATATAGGTTGAGCATCCCTTCTATGAAATACGTGGAACCAGAGTGCTTTAAATTTGGGAATATTTGCATAGACTTTTTTGGTCTAATGTTTTCAAACCCTAATCTGAAAATCTAATATCCAAAATGCTCCAAAAATTTCAGACTTTTCAATCAATTCAGATTTTGTAATTTCTGATTAGAGAGGCTTAACCTATATAATAGTGCATGTCTGTATACATATTATAAGAGATAATTTATTTAACTTGGAATAGTTCAAAGAGTTTATAAGAGTATTCCTACACTTGGATGTATAAGTTGTCTTCAAGTTTTCTTCAATAATATCACTTCCATTACTGCTAGAACTTCATTGACTAAAGTTGTTTTGGTTTTATTAATCCACTTTTTCCCACATTGACACATTATGATCCATTTTTATATCCATTTCTCCAAACTCAAACCATTGATTACTCATTTATTTGCTTAATAAGCATTTATCGATCACCTTAACTGGGTTTTAGGCTCATTTGACGACTTTTGAAGCACATTTTACATTTTTCTTTATTTGGAAATGAATTCAAGTTATTAATTATCAGAGTTTTAAAAATAGCATGTATTCTGCAGTCAAGAACATTTATTTATGTTTCCCTCTTTGTAGGGCCATTGAATCAGTATAATGCAGAGTTGGATAAAAGTGCATTCTCATATATCATAGGCCCTTATATGAGTGTAACTGCACTAACAAATATTATGTAACACCTAGCTCTTAGCCTTCTTATAGGAAAATGTGTGCCATGGTGAGTTTTATTAACTGTGATTATTTTTTGCTCTATCAAGAACTTACTCTGATATCTTTTGAACAAGAAGAAGAATACAGCACAGGAATTCACCCTTTTTGGAGCAGTACAGACTTTAAATGAAAGCGCTCTGGGACTGCTGATTGGAGTTAGATGAGGTGATAACAGGTTACATAAGCTAGCTTCTTGGAACAGGGAAGAATGAATATTTCCTTTGAAGACTTTTTTGAGATTTTTTTTCATTTAGGCAAACAACTTTGTGGGCTGATGAAATGAGTACAGTGGCAAAAATGAGCAGACTATATAATGAAAAATGATTAGATTAACTCTTCTGAGTTAAAAAAGACAAAAATTCAATAGAAGATATATTTTTAAGTTAAATTTTTGTCCAATGCCAAAAAGTTTAGACTTAATGAAGACAGAAAATATTCACTACCAAAAAATTCTAGGAATAACACTTAAAGAAGATAATTTAAGTAGCCCAATATAGGATAGGTGAAGTAGACAAATGATGGGGAAAGAGAAGAAAGAGAATATATAAATCTGAAATACGATATAATACACAAAGATTCAGATAGAATGGCAAGTCTAAGAATATTGTGTATCAACACTTAGCAGATTTAGTAATGGCCTGATGAGGCAAGTAACATAAAAATGATTTCAGAGTTTTGATTGCCTGGAAAGTAGTGAAATAATATTGTTGAAGTCATTATGTTGAGATAAATTAATGTTTTAATGATGACAAGACATTAGAATATTGATGTAGAAATGACCTATAACTCATGATAATGAAATGCATTAAATTCTAGAACTGAATGATTAGTCCAAGGGATTCTTTGTAAAACCAAAGGGTTTACAAGGGAAAAGAAAACTTGATTTGGCTCAGGCCAGTATCTGTAAAGAAACTCCTCTACTAACTGAATCCTTGAATGGAGAGGAGTACAGAGGGAGATCTATACATTAAGAAAGAAGTGTATTAAATTGCAAACCAGACAGAGATACATGAAGCTATGGAATGTTTTATCTAAACAAATGATTGGAATAGCTCAAGCAAGGAGTTAACAAAATTGTTGCTTGAGAGCACCTGGCACATAGTAGGTGCTCAGTAGATGTTTGTTAAATGGATGAGTGGACCCTTATCCTTGCCTTACATACATTCTATACCTTTTGGTACTTTTTCTGAATATTAAAAGTATGGACTGGGTTTGCATGGCTCAGTGGTAAAGTGCTTGCCTAGCACATGTGAGGCAGGGGGTTCAAACCTCAGCACCACATAAAAAAATAAAGTTATAAAAAATATCTGATGGAGAAATAGATTTTTTTAAAAAGTATATTAATATGTGGTCTTAGTAAAACAGTTGTATGGAACAGTAAGCTAGTGACCAGATTGTAAGTTGTTCCTGAGAGATTTAGGAGAGAAAAATAGATATATTAAGCAAACTCTACAAAGGTAAAGAATCACAACCGTAGAATTCTAGAAGTAGGAAGGATCTTGGAAGTCACTAAAGAGTCCAATCCTCTTATTATATGTTGTGGATCTGAGGCTCAGTTATGTTAAATAACTTACCATGTATATGTCAAGGTTCAGTTCCAGGAAATTGAAACCACACTAGCTATTTTATAAATTAAAATATTTATATTTTAATATAAAGAATTAGGTGAACATTAAATTTTTTAAAGGATTGGAGAGGTAGCCTCTAGTCTTGTGCTCCAGGACTAGTTCCCAGAATGATATAGCAGATTGGCCCACCCAGTGAGCTCCTAATGCTGCTAAAGCCAGGGAAGGGGACCTCTCGACATGTTGACTCCAAAAACCTGCCATCATAGATGTTATCCAAGGATGGCAAACCACTGTTACTGCTGCCACATCTTCCTTTCAACATCCATATGCTCAGCAACCAGAGCTAGGAACCTGCTACAGAAAATGCTCATCTCCACAGTGACTCTACAACCACACTACCACTTCTGATTTCCAAGTCACACCTGAGTTCATCTGTGTGATAACCAGATTTTCATGTTGAATTCTAACCCAAGCCCATTGAGGAATGTAGCTTCTGCCAGAGTGTACATAAGGAGACAGAATGACAAGTGACAAATAACCATATTCACCATAATATGGTGAACCATATTCACCACTTCAGTTTCACAACTAACAAAGAACATCACTGCAACAAGAACATGGAATTCCTCTCTTCTTTAAGCCTTTTACATTTTTTTTAAAGAAGCTTAATTTTTTTCAGTTTACCTTTCTGACTTTTCTTGTGCCTTCAACACTTTCATGCTCCTCAATAAGGAAAGCACACTTGATTCTGTCACAGACACATGTAGCACACATGAAATCACCATAGTCCCTGCTGTCCTGTTTTTTATTTTAGACAATCCCATAAGAATTTTAGGTCTCACAGCACAAACTCCTCAAAGTCTTCCTGGGAGCACACTACATGCAGATTTTGGTGCTTTCTCAGCCATCTTAAAGGTAGACAATTCTATTACCAAGATTTTGGGACAACCTTGTTTTGTTAGAGGCCTTATTGTAGGAAAGCCTATGATGATAGTCAAATGCTGGACCATTATGAGTGCCTCTAGATGCCATCCCCGTAGGAGGAAGAAGAAAGTGCTTACCAAGTTCAAAGGTCAAAGGTGAATCTGGAAGTCCTCTTACTGTAGTTTCTTTGCTGTCATTGAAGACAAGTGAATAAAAAAGAATGATGTGCTTGGGTTTTCCCTTCTGGTGTTTAAAGAAAAAAAACCATCAACTTTAAAACTTTTTTATTTGATGCATTATAATTATGCATAATAGTGGGATTTATTATGCCATATTTGTACATGCAGAAAACATAATTTGATCAATCTCATACCTTAGTATTTATTGACTTTGGTGATAGTCATGGGTAAGATATTTCCACTACATCCATATTAACTTAGCAAATATGGCATTCCTCAATTTCAATTAAACATAAATATTTTTGTTTCTTGGACTAAAAATGCGAATGACCTTTAAATCTAAAAAGGTGAATTTAGATATAATGGGATCCACTGCACCATGAATCATTATTGTGCCACTTTTTAAAATTTACCGCAGATAATTCTTTTTTGTGTGTGAGTGATTTCATCCTATCCTGATCCTATTGGTTTTAAAAGATGACCCACAATGAACCCTGATACAATTTTTCTTGTCTTCACCTTTATAACCTGACTTCTTAAACTTCACCCTGATTTTTTATCCTTTGTGATTTTCAAAACCCAATTCCCTAAAAAACTCAGAGCAAAGCATATTTAGTGATAACTCACAAAATAAGTTTTGCTCCAAGTTTTTTGGAATGTAAGGCAATATGTATGTTTGCTAAGATTTGAATCTTTTGAACTCCCTCTATATTTATGCTAAGTAACAAGCAGGATTTTTGGTGGTGTTTTGTGAGGGGTTTTGCTACTCTTGGAAGATACTTTTCCTGTAAACACGTTTACAGTGCCTTTTGGATTAGATTGCTTTTAATGAACAAAGAAGTTCACGTTTTATAAGAAAGGTGAAAAAATGTATATTATATATTTGGGGAGGAATTACTAAATACTGCAACCTTAACTTTTCTCTATGTAGCCTAAACATGTTCAAGGAGATTAATGTCTTACAAAAATATAATTTTTATTATAAGAATATTATCAGGGTTTACTAAAAAGTTCATTACTACCTAACTTCTACAAGCCTGAGTAAACGCATATTGAGAGTAACTTATGGAAAACTGAATGGCTATTAAAAATTCTAAGTCATATTACTGATGAAAAAAGATTCCAAAAGTTTCTAAGTCACCAAATTTTTATAGCCAGACCAAATTAAGTGAACTTTTGGTCTGGCCAAGATAGTAAAACAGAGACTAGATTTACCATCCTGTTTTAAACGACTGGAAATGAATAAAATGTATGAAACAACAGTTTGCAAGACACTGGATGTCGGAAATGAATGATTGTGATGCTAAGAGGTGAGCAGGGAAATGAGGTGTCCCTCAGCACTAACCCTAATCCTTATTGAGAGTTTTCAGTCTGAGTCTCAGAAAAGGGGATTATAGGTGGAACCAGACAAATTCCCAGAATTAAGAAGCCTGAGTTGAGAGTCATGAGAGATAGGTGATCTGAGTTCACAGGATTGAGTATGGGAGAAGACAAATGCACAGAAATAGAACCATGAAAATCTGTGGAGGGTCCTCACCACTAGTTAGCTGAACCTTGATCAAAAGCATACATGTGAGAAAACTGTGAAAAGCTTGGGAAAGAGTCACCTGAAAGGATTAGAGGTAACAGTGGCTGGTGTTTCTATGGAGTTGGGAATAGTACTCACTCACACTGACCAGACTGCACTATCTCAAAATTCACACAGCACTGGAGAGCAGACAGAGGGTTCTTGCCTCAGTGATGGTGAATAATTGGCTTTAGATTAATGCTGCTCTGACCCTGTCTAATAAATCTTAAGCATAAGATCTCCAAGGAACAAACTGTTTTTAAGTAATTTAACTGCATCAAGAAAAAGCTCAAGAATGTTTATAGGAATACAAATATATCCAGCAGCCAAAAAAGATAAAATCCACAATTTCAGACCTCTAATCAAAAATTACCAAGTATGCAAAGAAGCAGGAAAGTGCAACCCATAGTGTTGAGGGAGGAAAAAAAAAATCAGTCAAAGCTAACCCAGAAATGTTAGAATTAGCAGATAAAAATATTAAAAGCTGAATTTCATATATTTAGAAAAATACCTTTTATTTTTGCTTTACTATCGATTCCCAAATCATACAGTTGGATCATAGCAGAATCTAGGGCTCATTTCTTCTTATATTATTTTTTTCTATTGCTGCATAATAAATTACTAAAAACGATAATTTAAAGCAATACCCATTTAGTAGCCCTTAGTTCTATAGGTCAGAAGTCCAAGGTGGCTGAACTGGTTCTATGCTTAGGATACTACAAGGCCACAATAAAAGTTCTAGTGAAGTTGAAGTCTTATCTGGAAACTCTGGAGAAGAACCCTCTTTCAGAATCATTCAAGGTGTTGGCAGAATTCACATCCTCAGTTTTGTAGCCCCTGGATCCCCATTTCTTTGCTGGTTGTTGGCTGGGTTTCATTGTTAGCAATTAGAGGCCTCTCTCTTGTCCTACAGGCTCTCTAGCTTCAGAAACAACAATGGTACATCAAATTTTTCTTGTAGTTCACATTTCTGACTTTCCTATATGCCATGAGCCAGAAGGAGCCCTCCACTCATACAATGACTCAAACTAAATCAGGCCCACCTGGATAATCTTCTCTTATAATCAGTGGCACTAAATAATATAATCTCATCATAGAAATGACAACTCACTATATTCACAGGACCTTAAGATTAAGATAGGCCATCTTTGTGAGGTCACTGTAGAAAGTGCTCACCATATTCCTGAACCTGTTCTGATTTTCCTGGTGTTATAACATGCAATCTCTTCCTGAAAGATCTGTGATATAAAACTAAATAGACTCATTTTATTCATCAGTACATTACTACAACAAAATATCAGAGATGGACTACTCAAAAAAAAAAAAAAAAGAAAGAAAAAAGAAAAAGGCTTATTGGCTCACAGTTTGGGAGGTTCAAGAGCATAGCACCTGTATTGACCTTGTTATGACAAGGGCCTTGGTAGTGGTTGGAACACATGTGGGAGCAGGAGATTGTGTCCTGATACAGAAAGTCAGAGAGATTGGGTTCTCACAACCCCTTCTGAGGACACACCTCCTTTGACTTACCACTAGGCCTTACCTCTTAAAAATTTCTATACAATCTTTCACCACCACACTCGGGACCAAGTTTCCAATGCATGGATCCTTGAGGGACAAACTACATCTAAACCATAGCATTTACTACATATAAAAAATTGACATAGATCTAATGCGAATGTCACTTTGATATTCACATGACTCACTTTACAAGATCTGTGACTATTTTCTATACTGTTTTGAACAACTTACTGAAAGTCGTACCTCCCACACTTTGTCCCTCTTGCTCCATTCATCCTGTCTTACTCCTCTTACTCCATAGTTCTTGTCACTGGAATGTAGGTTCTCTGAGGACAAACATAACAAATGGAAAATATTCACATAGTTTGCCTATACAGAGACTTATTTAAATTTTTGTTAATTATTCCATATGCGCTTGGAGAAAGTTTTGGTATGCTCACATAGAATTTCTGAGGGATGCTGAGGTAAAGATGTTTTTTTCTTTCACAAAATAGTATAGAAGCTGTGAAATGGATCCTGTCTTTCTTCTATGCAGTGAAGTTTATTTAGAAAACCTTAACTTCTAGTAGTCTAAGATAACTAGAATATAATCTGGTAGATGGGGCATGTTGACCTCTCCTTCTACCCTTCCATTACCTCTTTGATTTAGTAGAACTCACCTACAGAAGCCATAAATAAGAAGGACTGTACTTTAGGTAAGAAGCAGGATAGAGTAGTAAAATGTTAAAATTAAAACTGTTCTGTCTCTGAAAATTAATCTTGTGATTTTAGTTGAAGAAAAAAGAGCAAAAGAAACTAGTGTTGGGTTACTAGTAATGAAATCATTAATTTAAAATGAAATAAAGTAAGTTAAAAGATAAAACAGAATATGGAGTCCCTTCCAAAAGACTGTGTAGCCTCAGAAGGAGGCTGGGAAGGAAAGCTGGGAAAGGAGGCTGTGAGGCCTGTTGATGACTGCAGCAAGAAGGACAAAGATGGGCTTATACACGAAGGTTCTTTCAGTTTCATATGTCAAGAATTCCCATCACATTGTCTTTATCCAAAGGGGGAGAAAAAGCACTAAAAGAAGAAAATGAAGTGTTAGTAGTTTATTGGTTCATGAAACTAAAAAGACTTACAGGAGTAAGATGGGGAAGTGAGATCAAGAGAATAAATCCCAGTAACTGCATGACCTGCTTAGAGAAAGGCAGCTCCCCCATACCAGGAGTTGCTGGACTTTACAAACAATTTAAATCATTTAAATTTGAATCTCAGCTAAATAATGAATAAATTTCTAGAATTACATATGACCCATGCAGTATTTAGGACATAATATTATTAAAACAATGTTATTTATCTTAAATTTGAACTTAACAAGGAGTAATATCTTTTATTGACAACCTTGCCTACACCCAAACATTTCAGTAATTTATTCACAAAAGGGTTGTAGTAGGACTGAGCCAGCAAAAATGGTAAGAGTAAACTAGAGTGGGGATGAAGGACTGTATCTTCCTAATGATACCAAGAAGCCAAAAGACTGAGAAGGGAGAGAGACTACACTAGGAGCAATTAAACAAAAAATGAACACACGCAAACTAAGAATAAGAGACCAGTAGAAGATTGTTACCACGAGGTGAGGGGACAGCAGGATCTGAAAGGAGAATTCAGCAAGGTGGGTTGCCTGTGAAACATCCATTTCCCCCTCCTCCTCTTTCATCTTAAGCTGTTACCCTTCATCCTTTTAAATAAAAGTGGAAACTTCCACTTCTAAACCTGTGCTTTTCAGGAGGCTGGCCTCAGGTGCAGGGATTGATTTCCAGTTTATCTAAGACATTCGTCTCGTCTGCAGATGAGTTTTATTGGATACTATGATACTAGCCACTGAAACATGTAATTAAATGTACCAAAGGACATCTAGGAAATGTTCTTACCTTGCTCCTAAGATGAAATGCAGGAAAATGCAATCTGTTGTCCCTGACTATGATATTAGAAATGGTACAGCCATGTTGAAAGAATCAAAGAAGCTAATGTGAAATCAAAGTTTGTACACCAAGAATGGCAAGATATGGAAAGATAAAAGGAACTGGATCCTTAATGCTTTAAATGGTATTTTCGTGGTATTTATTTATTTATTGTTTTAATTTGAAACCAAAAACATTCTGACATGTAGGAGGTTCTTATTTAGAACCAGAGTTTATATTTTAGACATAGAAATGGCTATTTATTTATTATTTAAAAAGTAGAATTTTCTATTTTAAAAACACTATATATTATCTCTTACAGTGATTAGTGAAAACCAAAGAAAATATGCATTTTAGAATTAGGACTTTTGGGGAAAATAAACCATGGAAACTAGTATTCATTAAATAGTAATATCTTTTTTTTTCTTTTAAGCAGCACAGCAGTTACTTAGTAAAATTTCTGAATTGACATCATAAATTGGCCTGAATATAGTTCTTTGAACTATCATTATGGAATTTCTCAGTTGGTGAAGGATAAAGCTGCTTTTTACAGAAGCATTTTGTATCTTGGGAGAATACCGTCCTCATATATTTGGAGATAATGTTACTATATCCTATTAGAAGGAATAACTTTAAATTTTCAAAAAAAGACATTAATGGAAAAATCACTGTTGGATGATACCAACAGGTTCACACAATACTCTGTGCTTCTGATGTTAGCAGAGGACATTTGTTAGATTTTGCATCTATTTTTAACTCTGATCATAGGATCTCCACCTACTCTTTGGAAACTCTGGCTTGTGGTATTTCAGTGACTTCATTTTCATAACAGTATTCTGTTCATGAGGAATACCAGTTGTCTACATATAGACTCCTTCTGTCTTTATTAGGGCAAAACAATATGATTCTTTCTCCTTTTCTACAAGGAAAGGTCACATGATTCATTTTGATAATGTGAATCTTGATCATTTGCTTATTAACATGAAAATCAACTGAAATTCCTATAGAGAAGAGGTGTACAAGAGGAATTTAGTCAACAAAATTAAGTATTGTCAATGAAATACACTAGGATGAGTTTCATATAAAAGAGAGTGCATCAGAATGGTGGCCTAAACATGATACAAGTGTCATCCCTAAAGTGTTAACTAAATCTGAAACTAGATAATTCGGGCTCCAGGGCTGGATGATAGCCCCACATCATGGGGGCAGCCGGAATCCTCCGTCATTGCCACCACACATACTTGCACAAGCCTTGATTCTAAGGCCACCTCCTAGGGCTCTTATGGTGCCTGTGCTCCAGGCAGCAGAAAGGAATACTAAATGGAAGAGCCAAGGGGCATGCCTCCTGGGAAGAATGGCACATGATCCCCCATGTAAGTCACCACAATACAAGTAATGCCTCTGTTTAGACTTTATTGACTTAATCTTGGTCACATGTAATCCATAGTCCCAAGGGAGACTAGAATGCCTTTTAGGTGGGCTTATTTAAAACTGCTTATTCAAAAGCTCCATACTTCTCTCACAGTCTCTATCACAGTATGCTTAAGATTGCCTCCCAATCCCACATGCATTTATATCAGATTCAAAACTCTCTCAGAACTTAAACATTTCTATTTACCATTGTTTTCTGCCATTTTTCAGACCATAGGACTTTTTTTTTTCTTGGGCCGGGGTGAGGGGTGGCAGACAACAATTTTACCATTCTGATACTTTGATTTCTTATAAATATGATTAGACATAACAACATGCCATATTCAATCCTAAAAATATTTCAGGCCCAAAGCACATAATCAGCAAAGCAAGCTATATTTTACTTTTTCTGTTTGCTTTAACACTAATCATTCATACTTAACACTAAATATTTTTATTGTAGTTTAACCGGTCGCTTATGTGCCGCCTACCGACCCCAAATTCATTCCTATAAAATAGAAGTAAAATTATTCTTTTTCTGTAAATTCATATATAGCAATTGGGAAACAAAAGGATACATTCAAAATGTATCCAAAATATTAATTAATGCTTATCAGTAACTCCTAAGTTTTCAAAAATTATCTTTTTCCCAAAAAGTTAAAAAAAAAGGAAACTCACTCTAAGAATTAAGACAGATTGCTTTTGATATTTCAGAGAAGCCTAGAAAGTACTCTAGGATCATTTTTATGGAATGAAACATAGGATCAGTAGTACCACTGTACTTATCACAGGATTTGACTTCTCCTGGAATGCTTTATCATCAGCATACATTTTTGGAGGCTCTTCCTAGCTTAAATTTCCCCAATTTCCTATTAATTCTGTCATCACATCAATTACTCTCTGCTACCAACTCAGCCAGCCCCATTCAAGTGACCTTAGCACGTATGTGGCAGAATGCCAACAAGCTGCCACCAGAGATCCATAATTTTTGACACTAAATATAAAGTGTCACTCTGCTTTCTCTTCTTAAATTTTTCTATGGCCTGTGTAATTTTTCTCAGTTCTTTTATGCAGGACACACATCAGCAAGAACATAATTAGCATGATATTCACCTTTAATTATTTATATTCCTATATCTTATGGGGGAGGCAGAGATAATGGTAGGATTAAATACAGATGCATCCAAGATTATGTCACAGAGTACATCATCTTTTCAATTGTGAAGCTTTAGAAAGGTGTGATCTGTTACTAAATGCATGTTCTAGAACCCTGATCAAGTCTGCCTAACCTGGCAATGGTAAAAATGATCCAAGCCTGTATAATCATTCAGCTCCATTTTAAATATAAATGAGTACAACCATGTGGTTCTCACACCTGCAGAGGTGTGGTGTGGTTCTCTGCCTTTTCATGGTTTATGTGTGCTATACTCAACTGTATATAGAGTGAGGATAAGTGCTGTCCATAAGCCAGCCCTTTCCAAAGCTGTATCTGCCTTTTAAGCCACCCAACAAGCTTCTAACATCGTGTTTAATCTTGATCTGAGCTGAAAATAAACATTCTACATTATTTTTTCTTTGTATCTCCTTTGTGCTGTGCAGCAGATATCATCACCCACCTGCCTTCTAAGGTTACTACTAATTCAGATTTTCTTTGCTGAATCCAGATTTAGTTCTCACCTTTATTTTAAAATAAGTGAAAAAATATGAATTTGACATGTAAAATGATTTTTTTAAATGATGGCTTTTCTTAAAGGTATCATAAATATTATATATATACCATCATAAATATTATAAGTAAATAATAGTTTTGGAACATTTTATGTGTAAACATTATTTATAGTGGTTTTACCATTATACCTATATCATCTCAGGAACTGTGGGGGAAAAATAGATGTCATTATCCCATTTTACAGAAGTGGGCTGCAAGTCAAAGAGGTTAGCCATCTTAAGTAAAATTATTTTGTTAGTATGTCACATTACCAATAGTTGAAACTAGGTATGTCTGATTAGAAAGCTCATGCTACTAATCACTTGACCATCATATTATAAAGGAAACATAATAAGACAGATACTCTGAACAGATTCTCAGTTATGACCTCCAAACTGCCTATAATTATAATGATGTATAGAAGTTAAAAGTGTCAAAAGCTATTGCACTGTCTTTTATAAAAATGTTTGACACTCCCTACTTTAGGAATCATGAAAAAGGATATTGAGGAACACATGGGAAAATAGGGGCTAAAGTGTTTGTTTTAATACGGTTCCTGTTATTATTTGGATATGAAATGTCCCCTCAAAACTTCTATATTAATGTGGAAATGTTTGGAGGTAAAATTATTGGATTGTGAGAGCTGTAACCTAATTAATTTATCCTGGTTTGAATGAACTGGGTTGTAACTTTAGGCAGATGGGGTGTGACTGAAGGAGGTAGGTCACTGGGGGTGTGCTCTGGAAGAATGCATCTTCTTTGTGTCCCCTTCCCCTTTCTCTCTCTTCTCTCTCTCTTTCCCTGTCTCTCCCTCTGCTTCCTGACCCCTGGGCAGCTTTCCTCTACTGGACCGTTCTCCCATGATGTTCTGTTTCTGCGTAGGCCCAGAGCAATGGAGTTGGCTATCTATGGATTGAAACTGAAAACTCTAAGTAAAATTTTCCTTTTCTAAGTTGTTCTTGTCAGGTATTTTGGTCTAAGAGATGCAAAAGCAAGCTAAAACGGCTCCCTCCTTCTTTCTCAGGTTCCTTTTGCAGTAACTATAACAACAAAGATTCTCTTCTCACCTTTTTAAGGAGGAGATGCAGAGGCCAGGTTCAAAAAGTGTGATCAAGCACAATGAACTGTCTTTCTGCAATGTGTTCAGCCTTCTTCATTCATGCATCAGGCTTAATGATATGATGACATGGCTAGTATATTTCCATTGGATGTTGTTTCTGACAATTCTGCCCCCAAAAAGCCAGTTTTAGAACTGAGAACTCATGTATGAATTTCCTATTTGTCCACCAGCTCTTACAACCTCTCACATTCTCAAGTGTGTGAAAAGACTTCAGGTTGAATAGTAAAGCTGTTTGCAGGTGTAGTCTGTTGCCCTCAGTGTGGGTTTACAGCTCTTGAAAAACAACTTTTGAGGAAAGCCTCTGTTTGATGTGGATGACTGTGGAGTTATTTATATATTGTGGAGCCAATGTGAATCCATGGTGAAAAGAAAGTTCCCAGCTAATGAGCTGGAAGCTGGATTCAGGTCAAAGTGAAGAACAGCATAGTGTTCAAATCTACTAAGTCAAATGCAGAGCCTATGCCTGTACTCAGATGTCTGGGGTTGGTCTCTACATATTTTTTAAAGGTTGAAAGGGTGTGAGTGGGATCTACTTCCACTAGTTCAATCCCATGTGGCTAAAGCTTGGTCATCAATCTTTCAGGCCAAGAGAGACATTTTTCTCCCCCTCAGCTTTACTCAAAACCACAAAGGTGGAAAGGAAAATACCTATTCATTAATGTCAGATGCTGATTCAAATGGCTTACAGGTTCTACTATACAGCATTAAATAAACCTCCTTATAAAGTGTGAGTCAAGAGTTGGTTCTGTCAAGCTTGTTTTAAACATCAAGGCAATTCATGAAATAAATTCCAGGTTTTATGTACTTGAAATGCAGATGAATATACTTTCAGGTTTTCTCATACCAGCAGTTTTAACACTGTAATTTTAGTATCCAGTTGATATTTTATTTTTAATACATCGAAATATTCTTCACCCAAAATAACGTCATCTGAGGACACAACTAAATCGAGGTCATTATAACCTGAGTTTTTCTCATTCTTTCCCACATTTGTGTGAATGTCTGTGTCTATATATGAAATGTTCACGTGGAAAGTGAAAATAATTATAGTCCTTGAACTGCATGAAAGAAAAAACTGTTTATAATTTTATTTTCCTTGGATGTGGGTCATTCTGACTGACTGACTTTGCTATCTCACAGATTCAGATACAGAACAACTGAAATTACCTGTTGTCTAGATGATGGCAATACAAGATGTGGAGAACTGTAGTATTCAGTGTTTATAGCTTGTCCATCCAGCCACTTTTTCCCTGCAGTATTCACTAGACAACCATACTCAGAAGAAATAAAGTACTACCTGATGAACAGCAATCATCGTGAAATGTGGTTGTGTTGTCATGCCATCATTTTGTTTTTAAATTATGGCTACTGGAAAGAGGAATGGTTTAAATTTATGTGCTATAAAGTCTGCAATCCATGATTATCATACCTTAGATAAACTACTGTAAACACACTGACACACAATTTTTATTTACAATCTCCATTTATTTAACGAGGATATAATCAGACTGTTCTGTACCCCCACTAGCTTTGCTGGGAACTGAGATACAGCTGGGAAGAGACCATCCACTCATGGACTCTTCAGTCTGGCATGGCACTGCTCTCTGAACAGCATTTTTTTAGCCCCAGTGTTGCTGTTCTGTGTTATATTTATAGAAGGCCATTCTATCACACATATGTGTCTTTTATATAAGGAATAAAAGGAAAGGCAGAATTTTGCTGGTTATGGTTTATGGTAGACCCCCCCCCCCAGAGGGTTCATTTTTCCTTAGAAGGTATTGAGCAGAAGGCCCACTGGGGAAACTGAAATGCCTGGGTTCCTTTTGTTTCTTAATAGAGTCGGATCTGGAAGGCCTCGATGACCTAGGTACACTTTACAGCCACATCGACCAACAGCTGAATGAAACAATGAGGCGCCGCAGGCACGCGGGAGAGAACGATTACAACATCGAGGTGCTGCTGGGAGTGGATGACTCTGTGGTCCGTTTCCATGGCAAAGAGCACGTTCAAAACTACCTCCTCACCCTGATGAACATTGTGAGTAGTTATTCCTTTTTGAGGGCTTTTAATCCTTTAATTCACTTCTGCTGTTCTCATGGTGTCGTTGGGAAACCAACAGGAGAATTCCATGACTGCGCCCTGTGTCCCCAATATGTAGGAAACTGAGTTCAATTCCGAAGTTGATCTATGTGTTTGAAACACAAGAATGCCAAATCCAAGGAAGCATGAAATAAAAGTCTCTTTTAGTTGACTATTTTCACGAAGGAAAAATCATGTATTTTAAAAACCATGTAGGGACAGAATTATAACATGGATAGTTTTTATTTTGTTTTTCTGGGATAATCAAAATTTTCAACACTGTCCTCCTGCCTTGATTCGAACTGGGAAGGATGAAATAGCTCTTCCCAGCATTGCACTGTGTCCTGGGATGATGATGAATGATTTATGCCCATTGAGCTTTTGAATAAATGTGATATTTCAACATTATAAGATAAAAGGCAATGTATTTACAAAGCGCACAACTACTGGCAAAGTGCTGCTCAGCAGTTGCTAAAGAGCCCTTTAAAGTTTGCTCTTTATATCTCCTTTATGAGATTTAATCAGATTCAGAAGAAATTTTTGTTGGTATCCTTGAACTGATGCCCTTTTTTCTTTTGAATTGGCAAGAGCAATTGGTAAGGAATGATAAAATATAATATATAGGCCACCTGATTCTAAAAGATAATTGAGATAGTAGTACACTGCTATGTTTTACCTCACGCCATTTTAAAATACATATTATATTGATCTTGTAAATGTATTACCTAATTCTTTGTATTCTCTGACTTTGCTTTTGGTTTTTAATTTATTTTGGGGCCATCTATGTTTCTTTCTTTCCCCATGCTTAAGAGTAGATTTCATACAATTATATTGGAGAAGAAAAATCCTTCCTTTCATGAATCATGATTATATTTATGCTAATATTTTAGTTCATCTGCTATATGTATTTTTGTTCATTGAGATGTGAGTTTATAAAATTGTACGTATTCCATATCACTGTGAAATGGAAAATGAGTTTAGAGATTCAAACACATTTTTATTTGTTCATTGGCACTAATTCCTGTTATGAAGACAAAACCACACACATTTAACTAATTACTGAACTTGGCCATAGTTATGTATATAGGTTTCAAACTTTTGACTATTAACTTTGTGTGTGACTTGATAGTTGTGTAAACTTGGGCGCATTTCTTAGTCTCTATTTCAGTCTACTTACCTTTATAAAGAGAAAAATAGTAGAAATGTTGAAAGGACCAAATGAGTAAATACGAGTCATGTTCTTTGTACTGTGCTCTATGCACACAAATACATAACCATATTTTAGTTTTTCATGTTGAGTTTTACTTTTTAAATTATCAAAAACTTAAAAATCCATGTGAAAATGTTATTTTCACTTCCTGCATTGTGCCTGGGGCAGTTTTTTCCTAGGAAGATGCTTTATTAGGCTCTTAGCTGGTGCTCAAAGTCAGAACCACAGAGGGCTGTGGGAGTACTACAGTAGATATTTGATTGTTTTTTGTCCTCATAGAATTTACAAATTGTTGAGGAGAAAAGATAAATAGAGGGAAAATTACAAAAAAATTAAGTAATAAAAAGCATGTTCTTATTAACACTAGCATCTTAGGCATTATAATGTAAATATTATAGCATTTCAGAAAATGATAAATGACCACATTCATCACATCAGGAAGCAATGAGGGCATTCCATGAGGACTTAGGAGAGTAAGCAAGTTTTAGCCTAATGGTTCTGTGACCTTAGAAAATTTGTGTTCTTTCCTAGGAAGCAATTTCCATGTTTTAAAAATTGAAAGATTCAATAAAATGTTCATTAATTCTGTAATACATCCAGAAGCTAGGAGGTAAACTAGGTCTTTGGGGATTTTCTGTCATTGTTTTGATTTTGGAGGAGGGAAATCCCGGCTTTGAAAGCATGCGCCACTTGACCAAGCTCACTTAGTGAGTTGGCATAAACAAACTCATGCTCAATGACTTCATAACCCTTCTCTTAACTGCTGTTCTACAGGGCTTCCTGGTGGAAGAGGTAGAGAGGGGTAGTGGCAGGAAGACCAAGTGATGGTAGGCAAGGGTCAAATTACAGTAGGTCTTAACTGGTATGCTAAGGACCATGTACTGGATTTCATACTGAGAACTAATGATTAGATTTTAGAATCAGGAATCTGATGGCTGGCTGGGCAATGGTTAATGAGAGAATCAAGCCTCTGCAGAATGTCACAGTGATTGAGGAGAGATTTGATGAGGGGCTAAACCAAAGTTGAAGCATGAGAGTGGAAAGGAAGTGAACAACATGGAAAATTTTATGTTGACCAAATATATCTGCTGTTCTCATCTTGCTGAGACTATAATGATTTAAGAAACTAGTAATTCTAAATAAATTTTATTTTTATTAAGTAGAGTATAAGGAGAGAAAGCAACAGTAGTTGTATTTCAGTTGTGGCTCTTCTGTGAATGCCCTTTAAATTTGGGATAATCGAGTAATTTAAAATTCAGGTCAGTGGGTTTTTGAAAAATCCCAAAATTGGTATAAAATTCCATGACATTCAGCACAAATATGCCCATTGTTTACATGTAGAATTCTTTATTAATCTCCTAAACTATGCTGGTATGTTGTTAGGTATTCCAGTTTGAGGGAAACTATGATTTAAAAAAATGTATTCAAAACAAGTGGGAGAGAAAGGTTAAGTATGAGGTTTAATTCATGCTGTTATAGCATGTATACGGCTCTCAACTGAGAGCCTAACAATGTTTAGGTATTACCTATAATAAGCTTTTTTTAAAAAAAAGTAAAACATTACCGAATAAATAGATAAGTAAAACATTACCACACAAAGATTGATGGAAGAATTCTGCTTGTCCATGGAGATTTAAACAACATAACCTAAACAGATAGAAAGGAGGGAGGGAGGGAACTTCAGGTCAGGGAAGGAAAGAAAACCTTTGAATTAGAAGGTATTTGGCTATGTGGTTTATTAAGGATGATTTGGATGACCTTTGAAAAGGAAATTTTACTTTCAGAAAAATAGTATGCTAATGTGTCAATGTTAGGTAAAAGTCTTTAAATTAAAAGCTGGATCAAAAATGTCGCTCTCTAGAGTAGATGCTCTACATTTGCAAAATTTCCAGTTCTCTAAGAGGTCATATTCAGCATTCTATAATATCTTGTCCTGTGGGATTCTGGCATATTTGTTCTTGCAGATTAAGGACAGGAAGCAGAGAATCCCTCAAGGGTAATGAAATAAAAACAGCTCTAAATTTCAAAGTTTGGTTTGCAGGGAACACAAGCTGGTGTGGTACAACAGTGTCATTTTTTTTAAATTGGAATTTGTGTTAAATTATTAAGTGAAAATCTGTTTAAAAGACATAAAAGATATGTGTTCATCTACTCCGGTCCCTTTAGGAAACTAGAATTTTTTTCAGCCACTACATACTCACCTGGTATTTTCTGTCAGTTGTCTTCCTTTTGTGAATCACTGACAATTTTCTTTCTTCACATATTCAGTTCTACACATGTTTGGTGATGTTTGAGGGCAGAACTTTTCTCTTGTCCCCTCTCTGTCTCTTTCAGTGCCTTTCTGATTAATAGGTTCATTCATGTCAGAATAAAGAAACAGTTTGAGAAATATCAGTTATTCCAAGATAGACTAAAAGGTACCTACCCATCTTGCTTTCTATTCTAACAATCCATAATGTAGTTCATTTTCAGTCATTAAAAATTGGTGTCAGGGTTTGAAATCAACGTAGATTGGGACTGCTAGGCAGAATATCCAACTAACGTTTACATATATAAAAAAGAAGCTATTCTTTCTACATTTTTTGAAGAAGGAGAATAATGATCGCTCCTCTCAAGATGCTTAGAATTTAAAAGGAAGCCAAGAATCATTTGAAAGGACCTTAAGCGGGCCTGTTAACTCACTCCTTCACTTTATAGTTGAAAAAACAGCACATGAATCCTGTACAAATTAGATTAGTGTGACTGTTGCTGGTTAGAGAAAATAAGATACATTGGTTTCAGGAAATTTCATCTTTCACAATTTCTGCAGTGGCAATGATTTAGAACACAATGGGAAATAGGGTAGCAATGACAACCCATTCCCATGCCTTTGTTCTTTGGCCTCTTTAAAATAAAATTAATTCATCCCTTCCTTCCTTCCTTCCTTCCTTCCTTCCTTCCTTCCATCCATCCATCAAGATCAGAATCTACTATCAGTTCCTATAAACTTTTCACAAATTATTCCTTCCTTACTATAAATTTAGTGAATCCCTTGAGAGCAGTTCTCTAATTGTTTATTTGTTCCATTCATGCAGCTATTATATGTTATTAAGCTTCCTATGTAAGGTATCATAAGCAGTGTCTGCCACATAGTGGACATGCAATACAATTTTAATCAATTCTGTCTTTTTAACATATATTGTAAGGCTATATACTAGGTATGTAATGGTAAGCACACACACACACACACACACACACACAAAAAAAAAAAAAAAAAAAAAACAAAACCTTACTTTTTTCCCTCAGTGAACTTAGAGACTGTTGGAGAAATCAAATAAACACATCATAGGTTACAAGGCAGGGAACTAATAATTTGCTAGGAAAGAGAATAATGGCAAATGGTTGACAGGGGTTATACACGAGCATAATGGTTAAGCAAGCATTCTTTCAAAAAACAATTCTGAAGTTGAAACCAAAAGTAAAAGAGCCAGCCATTGAATTAGCACTTGTGTTTTAGTGACCAAAGGAAGGCCACTGGGGCTCTAGTCTGATGTATGAGGAGTCAGGTGGAGCTAGGCAAAGGCAAGAAACCTCTTGCAGGTAATAGAAGGACTTTGAATACAACTTCCAGTGCAATGAAAAGTTATTAAAGGCCAGTTTATGTCTCTCTGACTTGTAAAAAATAAATTGGAGAGACCTAGTGGACAAGGTAGGTAGGCAAATTGGAAAAGTAATTGTAGATGTCTAGGCAAGAAATGATGGTTTTGGGGCAGTGGTGGTTGCAACAAAAATGGAGGGATTATGGTTGAATCAATAGAATTCGTTACTGGTTCAGTGGGCTGAGGGAAAGGGAGGAATTCAGAGTGATTTACCCTATTTTGGGATTGAATATTGTGGTGGATAATTTTGCCATTTATGTGGGTAGTCTTTGGAGAAACAGATTATGTGGAATAAGTGTTGGTAATAAAATCTTTCAAGGTATTTTAAATCATCTGGTTCAAGATCCAGATTCAAAAAAAAAAAAAAGATTTAATGTTGTTAAGGATAAACATACCAAAAATTTTTGCCCTTGTTCTATGCTTGGTCCTCTGCTAAATGCTTTGCATGAATTATTCAGTACTCTCTAACCCCAAGATGTTTTCATTTTTAGTCCAGTTTACAAATGAGGAAATCAAGATGTAGGGAGGTGAGGTGATTTTCCTAGGTCCAACAGCTGATATTGGCCATCAGGACTTGAACCCAGACAGATCTCTGCCTCTGTGCATGTGCTCTTCTCCCCTAAACTCCACTGGCCCCCACTTCAAAGCAAAAGCATTTTCTATATTGTTTGTCACAGAAAACTCTAGTGTCTTTCCTTTACCTACTTCTGTGTCTTGTTACACCAATGAAGTCATCGATGTGAACATTCAGTTACTTGAACCAAACCCTTTAGCAATCTAGTTGAAGAATGTAACAGGATGATGAGGCACATCGTTGTGGTTAAGAGGCTAGCTGGTGTCCTTTCATTGTGCCAGGTGTTTCCCATCAGCAACACTCTGCCATTGCAGTATCCTTGTCATCTATGAAGATCTATGTAGAGATCTCCTGAGTGCATGGTGCCTACTGAAATTTTCTTAAAAAAATTGAGTCTATGCTTTAATCTCAGGATTTATCAGATGAAAAAAGAAAAAGAGTTGCTTTAAAAGGCTGTTTCCTAAATATAAAATTTAAAAAAAATTATACTTCCAAGAAATCATAAGTAACTAAGAGAAAATTCATTAATTTTTTTATCTGTTGAAACTGGCTACTTATGATGGATAATGAACTAATAATAACTAATAGCTATGAAATCAGGCTTCCATACCCAATATTTTTTTAAAGAAAATATACACCCACAAAAACACTCTGGTTCTACAAAGTGTAATGTACGTAAGTGTTAGCACATATGTATGATTACTGGTTATTACTTAATAATGGCAAAATCAATACACTGCTTTTTATTTCTTAACTAACAGTTCTGAAGGCCTCAAATGTGAGTGCAAGACAGATCTATCTGGGGAATATACATGTCCAGGCATCCTAAGTAAATTGTGTAGCAGGTTTCTATTTTCTATTATTTATCTGAAATCTATTTCTGACATTTCAATTCACATCAGTATTTATAAATACATAATATTCTATGTATTTATTTACTCAAGTATTCATTATCTCCCATAAGCCCAGTCTTATTAGATCCTTGGGAGGATGGGAAACAGATTGTAACAAGATACATGAAAGTGTCAGTTCATGGTGTTTTAGAACCACTGTTAGTTTATTGCATGGTAAAATTGGTGGGTATTTAAGGGAGATGGCACATGAGGAGACTAGGTAGAGAACCCAAGGCTAACTGGAGAAAATTGTATGTGCCATCCTAAGGATCTCATTAGTGAAAAGTCATAAATGTTTTTTAAAAGGATTAATCATTTTACTGGTGTGTGTTGCAGACAGTGAACTCTGAATACATTAGGGTGATTGGGAAGAGAGGCTTTGTAAGATACTGTGCTATGAACACAGTGTCTAAGTGCTAGAGGTAGGGGATGAACCATAGTCTAGGATACCTTGTTATGTAATTATTCTTTCCTACATCAAAAAACTGTCTTAATTTCCCCCAATGCAGATTGAACATACTGAGTCACGGTCACAAATTGCAGTGAGCACAAGTCAGTTCTCGTACCTCTTATACAAACACAAGCACCTTCCCAGAAATATCCTGGACCTGTCATTCTAGAAGCAAGTCTCCTCATCACAGGGAAATTTATATAGTGGCACCCACACTTTGTGTCCTCTAAGATGTCCCTTTAGAATTTACTGAAGGCTCTTAGTTTCCCCTCCACTTTCTTCTTGGGTTGTACAGCCCTGCATTCTCTTCCTAAAACTCAAACATTCTTCTCTCCTGTGCTGCAAATATCAAAATGACATTATCCTCCCGTGGTTTGCTCCAACCTTCATCTTTGTTTCCCAGGGTCCTAAAACAAAGAAAAGATTTCAGCTTGCTCAGGGAACCATCTTCCTTACTCTTGAAGGAAGGGAATTTTCCCAGGACTTTTGGTATGAATCCATTGTTACAAAGGCCAGAAAAGTTTTTAGGGCCTTGCAGCTGATGCCAATTTTTGATCCTCCCTAAACTCCCTTGATGCTTCAATGAGGTTAAAGCATAATTTACATAAAAGGACAGGCTTATGCTTATTGAAAACAACCATCTAACTTTTATAGTCTTCCTATCTGGAGAACTTCTAACATGGTTCTAAATCACCCCTAATATAAACATTTGCAAATTTTCTAACAGGTTGTGGCAACAGTCCAAGTGAGTTGGATGGATGCTAAGCTGCTGAGTATAGAGGTTGGACAGGTCTGAGACTTGGTAACAGATTGACTCTAAGACTTGAAGGAAAAGGAGGAATTGGGATGTTTTAGTCTTTAACTGTGATGTGATTTTCAGAAGAGAACAGATTTTAGGGAGACAAGTCTATTTTGAGGTGAATAGGTATACTTCTGTTACAAGGCCTGAACAGGTGACTGTGGAGCAAGAGAGAGATCAGTGTTAGATGAACATTTGGGGTTCATCCACCTGTAGCTATTGGTTGAAGTGACAGCAGTGATGAAATATTGCAGGGAAAATATATGAGAAGAGAAGAGGGTTGAAAACACAACTTTGAGAAACATATGGGCTAGTTAGATAAGAACAGTATGATTGAAGAGTATACTGATAAGCAGTGCAAAATGCCACAAAACATCATAGGCCAATTATTTTTTTCAGGAAGGGAATTAGAGAATATTAGCAAACAAGGAAAAGCAGCTTCCAGGAAGAGAGATTGAATAGAGACTTAGAGAATTGATTTGGGGGAAGCAAAAGGGAGGAAGCCTTAGAAGAAAGGAGAGATCCAGTGTTTCCACTGCGACAGGAAAGATACCAGTGAGAAGAGATCAAGCATGGGCTTCCATAGACTTATTTGAATTTGGGCTCTGCGCACTTGGGGGAAATATGGTACCAGTATAACTTCTCTGGGTCTCAACTGCCTTGCACAGTAGTGACAGGGATGCCTGCAGCAGGGTTTGCAGCTTTCTGATGTGTGTCAAGGTTTTGCTTGCCTTTGCTCTCTTACCTCTGTAGAGATTGCTCTTTCCTTAACACATGACCATATCCTTCCTGCCAATGAACATCCAGTCTCAAGTGGTATCCTGTTCCTCTCCCTCCTAGATCTCGTTACTCAGATCTCTGCTCTTCATTGCATCAATTTTCATCTGGAATGGACTTGCCTGCATGTCTTCTTGTATTTATTTTTTCCATGCTGGCAGCCTGTTTTAGAATACATAAAGAATAGAGGCTCAAACTCATGTCCTGTTCAGTTCCTCAGGCCTCCCTGGAATATCTGAGCACATAATAACTATTCAAAAAATACTTGATAAGGTATTAATAAATAACATTATTAAAGGGAGATTGGAATTGAGGGAAGAAGAGTTAGCTTGGGAAAGAACTACCTACTCTGAATAAAAGGAATATAGAGTGTGGGACTGAGAATCAACCAAGTATATGTTTGAAACTTAGCTCCACAAGAGATAGTCGTGGACAGAGTGATAGTTTTTTAGTTTTTATCAGATTCATCCAGAATCACCCAGGCTGTCTTGTCATCACTTCAGATAACCAAAAGTCTCTTTTAAAAAATTCACATATATGTACTATTTACTTGCTTCTATGTAAAAACAGTAATATTTATGACAATAATTTTTTTTTTGCATTTCCAAGGATAAGCACCACTTTAAGCACTGTACCTACCTATATGAACTCACTTATTTCTTTTAACATTCCTGTTTTTACAGATGAGGAAACAGAGGCCCTGAGACAATTAAATAATATGTCCAAGGTCCCAGAGCTAAACCATACCCAGGCAGTTTGACTGCAGAACCCATTCTCTTGACCACCATGTAGTCATGCCTCTCAGCATCTAACCCACCCATCTCAAAGAAAAATGAGTGTTGCTTTGTTCAAGCCAGACAAAGCTGTTCATCAGCTGCGCAGACAAAGCAGGTCAGATTGTCCTGCCAGGGAAATGTCCTGGGAGAAATTGTCCTGTCCGGGAATAGACCTGGAAGGAATTTTCCTTTCAAGGAAAAGAATACTTGATTTGATTTTACCTTTTTTCTCTTTTCACATCATTGGCAACCTCATTCCAATTTAAGGTCATCTGAAAATTGAATTAATATTCTGTTTACCACTTCTGTAGTTAATCTAATAAGTACTCTGAGTTCAACCGTGAGCACCTCAGAGTCCCATGGGTTGGTTCTCATTTTGAAAAGATATATCATTTTTGTATAGACGTATTTCGATTGGTATTAATTATATAGTGTCAATAACAGGACTTCTTAGAATGTTTGTGTTTAATGCTTTTTTCACAACCTAAAACACTAGTTATTTGTTTTACCCTATTGTTTTTCTTACATGGTTTTTTCACCGATTTGCTCTAGCTCTGTATTTTTTTCCATATATCATTATATTAATCATTAAGAAATAATTAGTTATATTAAATTCAGAATCCTCATTTCTCTAACATTTATATAAAGGAAGATGACCAAAAAAAAAAAGTGAAAATTTTAAATTCGTTTTCTCAGTGTGGTTTCACACCATATTGTTAAACTTAGTGGATCATGACTGATTATTCTAAAAGTAAATATTTTTCATTTAGTAACAAAATGCTATGGTCTGTAGGTCTGTGCAGTTCAGCAGAATGGTTAGAACTACTGATTGTGGAATCAGACTGTTTAGCTTTTCATCCTTTGCTCTCTCTGCCATGTGATTTTTTGCAACTTCTCTGTATCTCAGTTTCTTTAGTTGTAAATGGAGATAACAATATCCCTAAAGTTGTTTCAAGGATTACTTGAATTAATGAAGATAAATATTTAAAACATAGTCTGGAACTGGAAAACTGTATGTACATTTAGCTATTATTTTTGTTTATTGTTGACATTGCTTTTACTTCATAAAAAATTGCTTTGTTACTAAAAGGTTATTAAAACACTTGAACAATATTATTTTAGTCCCTCTTGATAGATTTAGATTGTTAATTCAGTATAATATACTTTTAGTTCCTTCTACTTATGATTTATTGAGTGGCAAAAATAACTGATCATGGGGATTTCTTTATAACTCATATAATATGGTGATTAGATGACATAAAAATATCTTAATAAATTTTTCCAGTATTTTTATTTTTTAAGGGTCAACTGAGCATTCAAAACTTAGCATTTTACCCATATACTTTAAAATTGTATTTAACTTTAGGGAAGTTATTTTACCTGTGTATTAATATAGGGAAAGATAGACTTACCAACTGGTATGTGGTATGTGGTATGATTATCCCTTACCTGCTGCAAAATGTGCATACTGCCATCTGCTGGAAGGATCTTTTCTGCAATCTTTAGAGCATGTTTTCAAAAATAAAAGGGTCAAATGGATTTTTCCAATAATTTCCTTGATAATTTAAATTACATCTTTCATTTGTTTGAGATTTAAAAAAAATTCAAAAACAAGCAACTTAAATTCTCTTTCAATGAAAACTATGATGGGGCAATTATTTGACTTTATCTTTTCAGGTGGATTATGAAAATTTATCTATAGTACTTTTTGCAGGGGTAGGTGGCTGGTGCTGAAGTAATTTGTTTGTATTTTGCTGAATGTAGTTGTATGGTGTATTGCCTGATTTGAGCAAAACAAGAAGCAAGCAAAGCAACTAAGATTATGATTTGCAAACAAAGAAACGAAATGAAGCATCAAAGAGTTTAAGAAGTCACCCAAGATCACTCAGCTTATCAGTGGCAGAGCTGGGACCAGAGTCCAGAGCTTTGAATATCTAATCCTGCAATGCTGCATTATCCCTCCAGTCTTATCCTGTGTCTTTGAGTGTAAGATCACTGCATCTCAGGCATTGATAAGGCTTGGCAAGATGAAAAGCAGCCAAATGACTCAGTACATTTTAAAAGTAAATATGTATAAGAACCAACTTTTTTAAGCCTTGGAAAGCAAAATAATAAGTTAAACCCAGAGTTTACCATGTTCTAGTCATTTAGTACTGCTGATTTGCCACATTGAGAAAATACCATCTTCTATGTAAAAGTATTTATTATTCCACATAATAATGTATACTTCATGTATACTTTCATAATTGTGTGCTCACTCAGAACATTTCATAACTGGCTTCAGTTTTTATTGCAGCTCCCTGTTTTCAAATTAGCTTGGCATAATGGTGACTTTTGTTAAATAATACTTTTCTCTCAGTGAATGTTTAATTTGACTTTTAAAAAGAATGTCTTTTACTCCTTCAATAATGTGGTATTGCTGTTGAGAACACAAATTTTGCCCAATATACTTTTCTTGGCATTATATTGATTTTAAAATCACCAAGTGCAAATGAATTTACTAATTTAAACTGATTATATGTACATTTTATACTAAAACATCCCAAGCTATTTGTCACTGCTACCATGTTTCCTTTGTTTTATAGAAGCTCCTGGTGTAGGTTTTTTCTATAACTTTTATGCACATACTATGTTACAGTGTAGTTGTCACTGGTATTCTGCAAGAGCTGCAAGTACCTCCTACCATCTATCATGGCTCCTTCTACAGAAATTAATTCAGTTTTTCATCCTATCTACTTTCTTTAAAGTTGTATTCTTTATTTTGCTTGTTTTCTAACATTGCTTTTTAACTTTTTGTTTAAAAACATCAAATCCATTTACATTTTGACTACATTAAGCTGAGTGCATGTTAATACCTCTGTACAGCCATGCTCTAATTTGAAACAGTTGACTTACAAGAAATCTCTTGGAGTACCCATGAGCCTCTGGATGACTATGTTAGTGATAGGCCATAGAATTTTTGCTTTTACTGGAACTATAATGTTGGGAATTTTTAAAAATCAAATAATTAATTCAGAAGGGGAACGTGGAAAGGATTCAGTCTTCTATTAGACGGTACAAAGTGTGATGTAAGATAAAGAGAAAACCTGCCCATGGGCAAAAAGGCCGTTTGTCTAACATTCCATCTTTCTTTATACTGAACTGAAATTTGCTCCTTTACTAATGGGAAAGATTTTTAGTTCTATTTTCTGTAGGTATACAGTGTAAATCTAAACTCTCTGTCATATGACTTTTATTAAGTCTTCTTTCTGGATTTTCTATTGTACTTTCTGTTCTCTAAATGTCCTGTAAACACCCTCTCCCTCCTCAATCAGAAATTTTTTGAGCAGTTTGTTGCATTAGTTAAATCTTTTCATTCATATGAGGTAGTATTTCTTTTTATGTTCATTTGGCTGAGACTCAAAGAGATGCAGAGCTCACAATCAATGACAAGTTGAACCAGGATTTATCTGAGACTCAATGTCTGGTGTCCAGACTTTTAACTACTATATCTCCCTGGCCATTCTTCATAGGACACATTTTCTGTGCTCCTTGTTCTCAGATGCTTATCAACGTCTCTTTTATAAGACAGCATAGAAAAGTCAACTGAATCCTTCAGGTATACTCCAGCCTAAGTGGGACAGCTTGGGCATGAGCTACCTGCCTGCACCTCTATGTGATGCAAATGTACATTGCAGAATTTTTTCCTTTGCTTCTTGATTTACATTTGACAGGTATTAAACTGGGTCTTAATATTGTGTGAGCATGTGTACATATGGACATGCACTTTGTATGTGTATGTATATTTATAAATGTACATATGTATATAAATGCATTTTTCCACATAAAAGGACTTTGCCTTTTTCCTATGAAACTACACTTTATTGTCTTCAATATATTCTAGATTAGCTCTTTTACCTCCATCTTTGCTTTTCTTTTCTTTTTTGTGCTATCTAAAAATTCAGTGAGTGTGCCTTCTGTCTACATTTAGGACCCTGGTTTTTAAGGGGCTCTGAGCAGTCATACTGTATTCTTGAAACATTTCAATTGAGATTTCTTGATCTGTTTCTTGGTCAATGTGGCAAATCAAAGTTGTTTGATTCATGAATATTTTTTAGAGCTTTCCTTCATTCTTTTCACTACAGGTTTTAGATTGTGCCTACGTCTGAACATCAGTTAGTTTTCTATCCCTTTTAGTTACCATGATAAGTATTGGGTCCTTGCTTTGGGGAACAGCTTAGAACTTTGTAATCTAGCCAGATACCCCACCTTTCCCATTTCTCCTAGCATTTGCCAAGTTGAACATTTTTATTTGCACTCATTTTGCCCCAGCTTAATCAGAAGATGTAATTGCAGTCCACCTTAGATTCCTATCTACCAATAACGGGCTGGTTTTATGTGTCACTTAATCTCTACAGGCTGCATCTTCCTCATCTGTATAAACAGAGTTGGACTGTGATCTCTGAGGTTGCTCTAATTCCAGCACCCATGATATTAAAATGTACCAAATCACTTTTAGAAACTTCAACCTAACTTAAAAAATTAAGTAACAAGTAGGGACTTAGTTTAGCCCTTCTGAATTGCATCCAGGGTTGACATTTATCTGATATGCACTTGTTCAATGCCTTAATAATTCAAATACTGAAGGACACCCCCCCCAAAGTACTTATAAGCCATCATTGCCACAGCTGTTTGACTCCTGTGGGGCACTGGGAGAGCCACCTGCTTGCTGGAGCCCAGATAAACCACCACAGCTCCTGCACACATACCCCCCAACCATGAGCCCCGACAAGCAGACATCACACCCCTGCTGGCCTTGTGGACACTCTAGTGGAAAATGCCTGCTGTCTGTATTTCTCCAATATGGCTGCAGCACCAGGGATACCCTCTTGTAGTTGCTTTTGGTGCATGTTACATGTGAGTTATATCACAAACATGTAGAAGCTTACAAACACTGCATGAGCTTTATTTTTAAATTCTTTTTAGTTATATGTGACTATAGAATACATGTTGATATAATTATGCAAGTATGAAATATATCTTATTTTAGTTAGAACACCATTCTTATGGATATACACTATGGTGGCATTCACTGTGCTGTGTTTATGTATGTACTTAGGAAAAGTATGTCAGATTCATTCCACTGTCTTTCCTATTTCTGTCCCCACTCCCTTTCCTTCATTTCCCTTTCTCTAACCCACCCTTTCTTTCTTTTTTAAAAATATTTATTCTTAAGTTTTAGGTGGACACAATATCTTTATTTTACATTTATGTGGTGCTGAGGATCGAACCCAGAGCCTCGTGTATGCTAGGCGAGCGCTCTACTGGGGTTGGTGAGCCACAACCCCAGCCCAAATCCACCCTTTCTTTAATACACTGAATTTCTATTCCTACCCACTCCCCATTTATTGTGGGTTAGCTTCCACATATCAGACAAAATATTCAACTTTTATCATTTGGGGTCTGGCTTATTTCGAATAGCCTGATACTCTCCAGATCCATTCATTTACTGGCAATTGTCATAAAGTCCTTCTTTTATATGACTGAATAATACTCCATTGTGTATATAAACCACATATTCTTTATCCATTCATCTGTTGAAGTGCATCTAGGTTGGTTCCATAGCTTAGCTATTGTGAATTGAGCTACTAGAAACATTGATGTGGCTTTGTTACTGTACTATGTGATTTTACATCCTGTTCTACATCTCTAACTATTAGATAAATGCAAACTAAAACTACACTGAGATTTCATCTCACTCTAGTCAGAATGGCAATTATCAAGAATACAAGTAACAATAATGTTGGTGAGGATGTGAGGAAAAAGATTTACTCATATATTGCTGGTGGGACTGTATATTGGTACAACCACTCTGGAAAGCAGTATGGAGATTCCTCAAAAAAACTAGAGGAATGGAACCACCATTTGACCCAGTTAACCCACTACATGAGCTTCATGAAGCCCACTGTGAGTACATTTTCTATGATCATATTGCTGTGGAGTTTAAAAAATCCATAATTCACATGTCTGAGGAATGTTCCAAAGCTAAACTACTTCATTTCAGAATTCAGCTTAAACTAAATTTTAAAAAAAAGTTATTTGACTTGAGTATTTGTCATGACTTATGTGGTTGATCCCTTAAATGTTGCACATCTCATATAGTCCTTTGTGTTGTTTTTCTTTTGACAATTTTCTGCTTTGTTTCTAGGTGAATGAAATTTACCATGATGAGTCCCTTGGAGTACACATAAATGTGGTCCTGGTGCGCATGATAATGCTGGGTTATGCAAAGGTAAAATATCTTAAAATATTGTGGACTGTGAACAGTAGGGACTGGATTAGCAAATAGAAAATTAAATTGCTGTAGCTTCAACTAACTTGGCAATATTAGTGATGGGTAAAACAACATATTCCTCTCCCATAATTAATCCAGACCAGTCTCTTGGGAATGCCTGTTTGCCCAAACTGAGGAGGAGAAACTGTCACAATGAGTTCTCCAAATTTGAGCAGAAAATGCAGATTTTTATGTGGCTAACCTTTGCTTTTCTACTTCTAACAGAGATGTGGATATTTTTCCTGAATTTAGGCATGACTGTAGGTGGAATGAATGGATACCATTAAGAAAAAGAGAATTTTTTTAGCTTTGTTTATCATCAAGTTTGTGATTCATGTATTCATTCAAAATGTCTCTATTGAGTTCCTACTATGTGGCACTTTTCTAGCTGTTTGAATATATCAGTGAATGAAAAAGACAGAAATTGTGTCTTCTTGTTTTGTTAAATAATATTTAATACATATATCTTTCTACTTAAAAGTATAGTGATTTTTTTATTTAAAAGAGTTTTAATCCTTTGAAAACAAAAAATTGGGTCAAAATGTACATGTAGGCATTTCATATAAGATAACTGACTTTAACTGGCTTCAAAATGATACTAGATATGTCTCTTGAAAATAATAAAATAGATTTTAAAAGTGTTTCCCTTTGACAAGGAAACATACAGGAAGCAACCAACTGGTCAATTTTCTGGATGTTTAAAATTCCATGTATCTCTCCCATAATTAATCTTCCCAGTTATGAAATATTGTTGAATTTGTGCATTTAGGAAACAGGAAAAACACACATATTTGCATTTAATTATATATTTAGAATCCTCTTAGCTTTGTCTGATGATAGGGTGTCACTGACCTTTTGTTTCTTGCATAACCTGACCTACTTTGTGTTACTACTGAGGAACACAAGTTAATTCCAGCTGGAAATGTTAATAGCCTTCTGTTGGTTGTTAAGTCATTTATTCGGAGAAATATGTGATTAGCATACAACAAATCTAGCTAATTCTATTAAGAATGTAAACACTGATAATAACATTTGCTGAAATTTAACAAAACTCTCAGTCTGTCAGCCAAGTAGGGACTTATTTGCGGTTTCAATTTCAGTTTCTCATTCCATACAGAAACAGTCTGGGAGTGCAGCTCCCAGGTTCTTGAACGATGGGCCCTTTTCCCCCTGAACTTTTAACTCTCCACCATAAAGCGATAGTGGTAACATTCTAAATAACTGTTGTTTTTAGTGTGAGGTTAATATAATTTGACTTTCCCCCTATAAATGAAGATTTTAACAGACTTGACAGCTTATGGAAGAACTTCTATTCTTCCTGCACATTGATTAATTCCCTACCCCCCCAAAAAAAATCACAAAAATTTTAATTAAAATTTTTTACTTTCATATCTCTGGGGAAAAACTTCCTGGCAGAATCTTTTCTAATATTTTTGTTCTTAATATCTATGAAATTTAAAATCTAAACAGAGCCAGGAAATATTTTGGACTTCTGAAATTCTTACCCAAATGATTAATATTGAGTTTGCTCACAATAGCAAATCCCAGTATCAGACATTCCCATAAATGGACTCCATTAACTTTAACACAGGTAGTATTGATTATCATCAAGATATCTTTCCTGGGCATTTAGAATTCCCAAACCAAGGCAGGTATCTAAAGCCCCAAATAACATTAAATTGTTACTTAAGTATTATAATCCCAGTTTCAACTTTAGAAAAAGTTATTAAAGAAAGCCTTTGGGAAAATGTTATATGTGTCTTTAACATACTGTTTCTCTTAGTCCATCAGTCTCATAGAAAGGGGAAACCCATCCAGGAGCTTAGAGAATGTGTGTCGCTGGGCTTGCCAACAACAAAAATCTGATCCCAACCACTCTGAGCACCATGATCATGCAATTTTCTTAACCAGGCAAGACTTTGGACCTGCTGGAATGCAAGGTATTGCCATTAATATATAGAAGGAAAACTTAAGGGCATGACTTTTCAAGAGTAATCCTAAGTTGGGCAGTCTGTTCAAATGTTCAGCTCTCCATCAGCACTTTCCACCATGCATCAGCCAAGTATGCATTTTCTTTCTATTGCTTTCAGTGACTTCGTTGGAATTCACAATGTTAGATGCTGCTTAAATACCATAATAAATTATACTTGCCTTTAAAATAATGGTTGTGCATTTGGGGTATGGAGAGGATACTGTAAAATGCAGTGTGATGTCCACTGACTGTTTGGAATGAGAAAAGAGATGCCATGAGAAATGACTGCTGTCAAAGAGCTTTCTTCCAAAGTCAGCTTCCATTTATCTAATAAATTCTGATGCAGACTTTGGAAAAAGCAGACTGATGATTTTCTTTTCAACATTGATGGAATTTCTGGCTCCCTTCATCAGTACCATGATAGGGAGGACTATTTACTAAAACAGAAAGACAAGGCTTAACTGGTGGGCAGAACAGAATGGTAACCCCAGGCAATTTTGTTGTTGTTGTTGTTGTTGTTTTGGTTTTTTTCTTATGAAAGGAGAGAATACAGAACCAATGAATCTTTTTAGAGACCATTACCTGTGGTTTTCCCAAGAGAATGTGGCACATACTGCTAGCTGGGAAATAATGCTGCCCCTGTTTGCTGAAAAGCTTTTTTATTTTTTTCCCTCTAGGCAAAGGTCCAGTAGTAATTCTTAATGGGTTTTCTCATAAAATGAAAATAAAAGTAATTGTTATTCTCTACAGGATATGCTCCAGTCACGGGCATGTGTCATCCAGTGAGAAGTTGTACCCTGAATCATGAGGATGGTTTTTCATCTGCTTTTGTAGTAGCCCATGAAACTGGCCATGTGTAAGTCACTGTTGACAGCTATAAAGAAAAAAAAAAAAAAGATCTTTTCTTTGCTTCTCCCAGTATTGTTCACACTTGGGGCAGAATACATGCCAGCATGCAATTCTCATCCCTTGCCAAGTGTGAGGAGCTGAAAACTGGGGGGAAGGTCATGCACTGAAACTCAATGAGTGACTCTCTCTTGAAGAGGCACTGCTGAACTTTTCATAGCTATGGAATAAGAGAGGCATTTTTGTCAGATTGCTCTCAATTTCACTGCCTATGGCTTCCACGAGGGAGCCATGTTGACTTATAAAATACATCTTTCCCAGTACTTATTGTCAAAACAAAAAATAAACAAAAGCCATAACCCCATTGACTCTCACCCATGAGATCTCCTTTGTGTTCTAGGTTGGGAATGGAGCATGATGGACAAGGCAACAGGTGTGGGGACGAAACTGCTATGGGCAGTGTCATGGCTCCCTTGGTACAAGCGGCATTTCATCGTTACCACTGGTCCCGATGCAGTGGTCAAGAATTGAAAAGATACATCCAGTATGTGTCCTGCTTCATGTCATGAGAGCATTTATGCTGTAACCTCCAAACATGAAATTGACTCTTAGGACCTTGATCATAACAAAATTCCCAGTAAATGCATATTGTTGTCAGTAATCAACATTTTCTTATGATTCAGAGGCTTTGCTGTGATGATTGCATAATGTAATCACAATTTTTCAGCCATAAGCCTAGAACTTAAGTGCATTATGATTTTCTTTTACTAAAGTCTTTATAGAATCTTCAGCAAATGGACAAAGTTGAGTTGAGGATTGGAAGAGAATGGTTGTGATTCCTGTATATATTACATAATCTGCACTCTTTAGTGAAGGTATTAAAAACTGCCCTTTAACTACCTGTAACATTTTCCTTCCTGCAGTTCCTATGATTGTCTCCTTGATGACCCTTTTGAACATGATTGGCCCAAACTCCCAGAACTTCCTGGAATAAATTACTCTATGGATGAGCAATGCCGTTTTGATTTTGGTGTTGGTTACAAAATGTGCACTGCGGTACGTTACCCATAGTTAATTTAGTTTTTGCATCTTGAAATCTATTCATGTAGCTCTTTTTGGTGAAATTTACAAACTCACTGGTGCAAGTATAAGAATCTCTACCAGTTACCTTGTGCTTACTATATTGTTAGATGGTAAAATCAAATATTTTAAGTATACTGCCTTACTTAATCCTCGTGAAAGACTAGAAGGGAGTTGATATACTTCTACAGAAGAAAGAGCCAAGACCTACAGAAGTTAAGCAACTTGCTCAAGACACACATCTGGGAAATAAAGGAGCTGAACTTTGAACCAAGGTTCTCAGGCTCCAAATCTTTATGTTCTTTTCCTCCTTAGTATATTTGACCTTCAGAGATGACTCCTAAGCCTTGGATACATGGCTTTTATTTGTCTTGACAGCCAGTATTCTGTGTTAGTGACCACAGGGAAGGGTTATGGTGTTCTATTACATGAAATTCTGTTGGTATGGTATGGGCATCAGGATATGGGTGTCATGGGAAGACTGGATGGGTTGGTTTCTAGTTCTGACACTTACTCAACGTCTTACCTTGAGCATATTATTTAATCCCTCTGGCTTAGTTTCCTTATGTTTAAAATGTAGATCATGACAGTATTTATCTCATAGGGTTGAAGTGAGTTTAAATGTGATGATGTAATTAAAGTGTTTAGCATAATGCAGGTACATAGTAAATGCACAGTGGAATCCTTTACAACCAGTCTTCTGCATAACTATTCAGTTTAGGGGTATGTTTCATCAGACCGTGTTGATCTTTAGTAGTTCATTTAAGGAAAGAAAAAAAAAGGAAAGCCTTTTTTAATTTTTAATTTGTTCTAATTAGTTATACATGACAGTAGAATGCACTTTGACACTTTATGTAGAAATGGAGCACAACCTCTCCTTCCTCTGGCTGAACATGGTGCAGAGTCACACTGGTAGTATAATCATACATGAATATAGGGTAATAATATCCATTTCATTCCACTGTCCTTCTCATCCCCATACCCTCTCCCCTTCCCTCACTCCCCTCTGCACAATCCTCAGTCCTTTTCTCCACCCCCCCCACCCCATTATGAATCAGCATCCACTTATTAGAGAAAACATTCGGGCTTTGTTTTTTTGGGTTTGGCTTATTTCACTTGTCATGATATTCTTCAGTTCCATCCATTTACCATGCAAATGACATAATTTCTTTAAGGCTGAATAATATTCCATTGTGTGTTTATGCCACATCTTTATCCATTCATCTGTTGAAGGACATCTAGGTTGGTTCCATAGTTTTGCTATTGTGAGTTGAACTGCTATAAACATTGATGTGGCTGTGTCACTGTAGTATGCTGATTTTAAATCCTTTGGGTATAAACAAAGGAGTTGCATTAGCTGGGTCAAATAGTGGTTCCATTCCAAGTTTTCTGAGGAATCTCCATACTGAATGAAAGCCTTTTTTAATGTTGGAATAAACAGAGCAAGAAAAAATGTATTTTGGGTAATGAAAAAAATTGATTTGCTGTTTGTAATATTGCATATACAGCCATTTAACCTGCCTATAAATAATACACTGTGAGCTTCTACTTACCTCCATTAATGTTTTAGACCTTAGAATTCTAAACCTTTGGCTCAATGTCATGTAAAAGTACAATTTCTGCATTAAGTAATCAAGGATTAAAACAAACAAAAAAAAATCTATGACCATAAGGCTGTATGTGGGTAATTAGCAGTATAGGGAATAGATATAAAAACTATGTAAAAATTTTTAAAACTCTATAAAAAATATAGTAAAATAGTTACATTTAAAGAGAAAAATGAAGAGATGAGCAAAGAATGAACATATGTATCTGTAACTAGTTCATAACTACAGGAATAAAGAGAAGGCATTTTGATAGCTTGAGAACTGCCAAAGGTTATAATAAGATTTCATATTTGAAATGTGCACAATTACTAACACATTTTAAAATTCCAAAATTGTCTGTTTGAAGATCAGAAAGTATAAATGACATGCAGAAAAACTAAAAGTCTAGCAGAGAATCCCAAATAAATCATTGTTTATCATTGCTATTTTAGAAAAGCAAAATAAAAGTATTCTCTACTTGGAATTCTTATGCAGTGTTTTTCTTAACATGTTGCACTACTTGACTTAAAATCAAGAAATACAAAAGACATGACATGAAGAAACTGTAGAACATTTCATTGGTGTCTGTGTTGCCATCTGAGACTTCACTGAGAGTTTGATTCTCTCCTCCAGTTCCGAACCTTTGACCCGTGTAAACAGCTGTGGTGCAGCCATCCTGATAACCCCTACTTTTGTAAGACTAAAAAGGGACCCCCACTTGATGGGACTGAATGTGCTGCTGGAAAAGTGAGTATATCTATCTATACAATGCAGATTTATGATATGTTGAGTGGTAATTTTTAAGTCTGGCAAATGATAAACATAGCTGTGCTGTCATTTTCATGGAAACCATAGTACCTGAGGTTTTGTTATGGAAATGCAATGTTTTAGTCAGCTTTTTCACTGCTGTGACCGGCAGACATGACAAGAACAACTTAGAGGAGAAAAAGTTTATTTAGGGCTCCTGGTTTCAGAGGTCTCAGTCCATAGATGGCTAACTCCATTGCTCTGGGTCCAAGGTAAGGCAGAACACCATGGCAAAAGAGTGTGGTGGAAGAAAGTGTATCAGGACATGGAACTAGGAAGCAGAGGGAGCCTTCTTCTCTCACCAAGGATATACCCCAAAAGCCCACCCATTGACCCACCTCCTCCAGCTACAGCCTAGCTTGCCTAGAGTTACCACCCAGTTAATCCATACCAACAGATTAATGCATTGATTAGGTCAAAACTCTCATTTCACTTCAAAACTTTCTTGAATTGTCTTATACAATGGGGACACCTAATATCTAAGCCATAACATACAGTATGATAATGTGCTGGTTTCCTGTGACTGCTATAATAAATTGCCCTACGCTTGGTAACCTAAAACATCAGAAATCTATTTTCTCAGAGTTCTGAATGCCAGAAGTCCAAAATCAGCTTCCCTGAACTTAAATGAGTGGGTGGGCAGGGTCATACTCCCTCCAAAAGCTCCAAGGGAGAATCTGTCCCTTGCCTCTTCCAACTTCCTGTTTCCATCCACATTCCTGATTTGTGGCTCACTACTCCTTCTGCAGTCTCTGCTTCTGTGTGAAATCTCTCCTTGTCCCCCTGTGTTATAAGTAATGGCATTTGGGACCCACTGAGTAATGCAGAATAATCTCCCCAAATGAGATCCTTAATTTAATCACATTTGCAAAGACCCTTTTTCCAAATAAGTTCACATTTACAAGTCTAGGGACTAGAATCCGTCATCTTTGAGACCACCATTCAGCCCACTACAGATAGAATGGGAGGAAACAGCTCTGCAGCATCTCTGGCCCCCTGCTAGTGGGATTTGATTTACTTGCTGGCATCCCATTCCTTGTGAAAGTTGCCCAGAAATAAAGTAATGTGAATTTATACAGAAGATTTGGCCTCGCTCCTTGGGGAAAGATGCCCAGAGGTTTTAAATCTCAAATTGTGTAGTCAGGACTGAATGCTCAGATACTGGCGGCAGACCAAGCTATGCTACTCATAAGGGCAGAGATCCCAAAATAAAGGCATGTTAAAAACTCAAGTTGAAGAGCTCTGACTAGTTTAGAAATAAGAGATTGTAGACAGGACCAAAAGCTGGCAAAGAAGATTAACACAGCTTTGAGTTCTTTTAAAAGTTGACTTCAGATGTGTATAAACTGTACTTGTGATGAGAATCATGCATAATAATAAAACCCATCATTACAAATACCTGCATTATGTTAGGCATGATGCCAAATAACATTATTTATAGTATTTGGCTTTGGAAAAATTCATTATCTCAGACTTTTGACTAAAATCAAGAGCAATAATGAGTTAATTAATTTTTGTTTTATTAAAACTATTATTTAATCAACTCTTAACATCCAACTCCTCTAAATATAACTGTATTGTAATTAAATCTACAAAAGTTTAGACAGACACTTATTATATATAGTATGAAAAAGCAGATTAAAATGTTGTAAAAGAAAGTAATGCCCTTTGACCATCTTCTGTACTCTGGGCACCATATGCACGGTGCTCTGGTATGAGAGTTTTAGTAGTCCCACTGTTCGCTTCTTGGTCAGATGACCTTCAACTACTCATGAACATTCTGGGCCTTTTCCTCATTTAAAAGGAGAATATATTTATATCACCTATATTTTTTTTTCAGAACAATTTGTGAATTAAAATTTTATAAAATTTACTTATAAAAGTCTGAAATTTTATTGTTTATTTATTAAAAGTGCTTTGAAAGCGGAGCAGGATATGGTGGCGCATACCTGTAATCCCAGTGACTCCAGAAGCTGAGGCAGGAGGATAGCAAATTCAAGGCCAGCTTTAGCAGCTTAGTGAGGCCCTGAGCAACTTGAGTGAGACTTTGCCTCAAAATAGAAGGATCTGGGGATGTGACTTAGTGGTTAGCACCCCTGGGTTCAATCACTGATACCAAAAAAAAGAAAAAGAAAAAAGTGCCTTGAAAGCCAAATATCATGATTTTGGGTATGTTATGTTATTTATTTTTTAAGTCCAGATGTATATTTTCATACCTTGAGATGATGGTAGGTAGCAAGAGATAAAGGGTGGAATAGTATCAACTGGGCAAGGTGGGTGCCCAGAAAATTATTGGTGCCTGATAGTCTCTGGTGACTATATCATTTAAAAACTTGTCTGGATGGATGTTGTATTAGTTTTCATTTTAACTTTATACTTAAAAAATTCAAGTCTAAGTTCCCCTCTAAGTTCCCCTCTGTTAGGGTATCTTGGGAAGGTGTAATTGCTTTTGGATATCTTAAAGGCATCCCTACATGGAAGAAAAAAGAAAGAAAGAAATGAAAATCTTCAAATAGGGGTTCTTGAATAACTTCAGCTTCAATGTCTGCATGATTTTCATAATTGCCTTTTGTCATCTTCCTGAGTGGTGCTATAAGGGTCATTGCATGTGGAAGAATGCTAATCAACAAAAACAAGACGGTAATTGGGGATCATGGACAAAATTTGGCTCCTGTTCGCGGACGTGTGGAACTGGTGTTCGTTTCCGAACCCGCCAGTGCAATAATCCCATGTAAGTATAATCCCTATAATTCTTGTTATTTTTGAATAGACTAGAAAATTCTGTCATGTGATTAATATTCTTTTTCATGAAGTGAATGAAAAATATAGGACATAAAAACATTGTTCACAGTTCCTAAACCAGTGTCACTTTTGGATAATGGTCATTTATCAATCTTATGGAGAGTAGTCAAGGATGAAGATGAGGAGCAGGAATGAAGATTAGAGATTTTTAAAGAAATTGATGTTTGAGAATATTAAGGACTCATTCACCACGGGTAGGTGTAGTTGCTTCAGAGTAAGGCAATAGAAAGATGGTGAGGGACAGCCAAGGAACTATAAGTTTATCCTGAGTCCCTATTGTATGCTCAGCAAACTTTATTTTCTAAAGAAAAAGAATAATGTAATTATTGAATATTATATTCTTCTTGGTCTACAATTTAGCATCTAGGCAGCTCCCTCTTTTTATTTCTGGCCGCAGGATATCTTTGAGCATGTCTTTGATAAAGACTATCAGGTGCCACATGCCTGTGTGCATGGGAAGAAATGATGGTTGTGTAGGAAAAGAAACAAAAACAACCAAAATGCCAATAATAAAAACAGCTAGGGTTCGATATGAGCCAGAGTCTAGCCTAAGTGCTTTAAATACGTTATCTTATTTAATCCAGATAACTTTGTTCTGTGGAAGATAGTATTACTTTTTCATTTTACATAAGAGGAGATGGAGACAGAGAACTGTGATCAAAGTTTGAGTTACAGCCACATGTTTTATATATGGAAGACAATAAAACTTTTTTGTATCTGTATATACGCTTTCAGTTTCTTCAATACACTTTTGCCCAGGATTTGAAATATACTGCTTAAAAAGCTGATTTGAGTTTTGGGGTGTTTTACCCTGCAGCAGGGAGAGAAGGGTGCTTTGGGAAGGGACTGGAATTAGAAAGTATGAGTTCATCCACTTTGTGCTGGCATCTTGGAAGTTCTGGCTTTCTGCCCTTAAGCCCTGTTTCTGCAAGCCTCAAGTTGGACCGAAGCCAAACGGCCTTTTGAAATGTTGTCTTTTCTTTAGGCCCATCAATGGTGGTCAGGATTGTCCTGGTGTTAATTTTGAGTATCAGCTTTGTAATACAGAAGAATGCCAAAAACACTTTGAGGACTTCAGAGCGCAGCAGTGCCAGCAGCGTAACTCCCACTTTGAATACCAGAATACCAAACACCACTGGTTGCCATATGAACATCCTGACTGTGAGTACAGTCCCACCCTTTCCTGCTGTGTGGATGGTCACTTCAGAGTTTAAGCTTTGCCAACACCAACCCCTTAGACTCTTGATCCTGACTTGGTAACTTAGGAAACGTGGTGCTTCTAAGGGCAAGGCCTTCTGTGTTTCCAAGGACAAGGCTTAAGTTCTCTTTCTCTAGAGAGGAAGGAAGGTCCTGGAAAATAGCACTATCCTGATCCCCAGTGAAATGGCCAATGGGAAGTGATGCCAGGGAGAGATGCTGAATTTCCTGATTTAACTCAAATCTTTCTACTAAGAAATGCTTCTAGCTTGGTGTGATCTTTCTTTTCAGAATATCTAGAGAAAAATATAGTTCTTTTTACAGTTGAATCAGGCAGGACATAAGGGAAAAGACCATTATTTAATAACAAAAGGTGCTTTATAACCTTGAACTTTTGTACTATAAACCAGTTATTTAAGGGGCTGGGGTTGTGGCCCAGTTGAAGAGTACTCACCTAGCATGCAGGGGGCGCTGGATTCCATCCTCAGCACCACATTAAAAAAAATAAAATAAAGATATTAAAAAAAACTAGTTATTTAAAACTATTCTAATTACACTTGAATTATTGACTAAATATATTTCTTATTTCAGTGATTTAAAAAAGATGCTTATCATGTGACATGATGTACTACTGGATTCAGTTTAGAACTCTTTCAAAAGAAAGGTGAATGCATATAGGAATTGAAAGTTGTGATGCATTTAGAACAAATGTATTATTTTTGTTTATTTTATGAAGTTAGTCACATAAATTATGTTTAATTAATGAGATTCTATAAGAGGCAGAAACTATATTAACTGATTGGGTCAGACTAAAAGGAAACCCTTTCAGAGTTCTGAACATTGCTTAAACAAAATTTGAATTAAAGTTTATTGAAGATCTATGTTGAAATCTAGGATGGCTATTCAGCCTGGTTTGCCTGGGCCAGTCTCAGTGTATACCTGTCGTTCCTGCTCAAATATTAGTGGAGTCCCCGTTCACGCTCAGACAAATCATAAATCACACTAAAATAAATATGCCAAATATGCATATTGGCATGTTTTTACTTTTCTCCTGCTCTGAATTTTATGTATTTATGTAGTACTTGTTTTGTTTTCAGGAACCCATATTGAAACTTGATATTTTAAAAATAAACTATACTCTTCACATATTCTGTTTTATGTAAATAGTTGATTTTATTCCCCCCTCCTTATGCAGCCAAGAAAAGATGCCACCTTTACTGTCAGTCTAGAGAGACTGGAGATGTTGTTTACATGAAACAGCTGGTACACGACGGAACTCGCTGTTCTTACAAGGACCCATACAGCATATGCGTACGAGGAGAGTGTGTGGTGAGTTGCACTTGCTATCTCAAAAGTTTCCTATGGTACCATGTGATACTATGTAATAGTGATGTTATTCATAAGCATATAAACTGTTTTCAGCTGATACTTATCTGGGAAGTTAGCCTGTTTAAAGTTCAGTACATAAATAATTCGGGGAGAAATTATACCTACTGAAATCAATCCTTGGACACTGGTAGAATTAGGAGTTAAATAATTTTTCTAATTTTCAGCCAAGTGCCTTTTCTAAATAATGAATGCTTCTAGGCTGAGAATACAAGAGGGAACAATGCATTTGCTTTAAGTATTTTACTAGGAGCGTCTGACATTAATATCTAAGATTTTTTAAAAATCCAATATTAAGTTTATTTTTTTATTATTTGTTTACAAGATAATACAACTGGGCATGGTGGCACATACTTGTAATCTCAGTGACCCAGCAGGCTGAGGCAGGAGAATCATAAGTTCAGCAACTTAGCAAGGCCCTAAGCAACTTAGTGAGACCCTCTCTCAAAATAAAAAATAAAAAGGGCTAGGGATGTTTCTCTCTGGATAAGCAACCCTGGGTTCAATCTCCATTATCCAAAAAAAAAAAAAAAAAGAAAAAGAAAAAAAGAAAAGAACAAAGAAAAGAAAAGAAAGAAACAAAAGATAATACAATATTTCTTTCTCCCTCTTTCACTTTCTAATTGATCTGAAGCTTAAACATTGAATTCCACATGAGAACAAAATGTATAGAAACAAACAAAAAACAAAATTATTTTTATTCCATTTAATCTCTCTTTATCTCTCTTTTTGTGGTATTTGGGATTGAAATTGTAGGTACTTTACCACTGAGCTAGATCCCCATCCTTATTTTATTTTGAGACACGTGTCTCACTAAATTGCCAGTGGTGGCTTCAATCTTGCAATCCTCCTGCCTCAGCCTCCCAAAGTGCTGGGATTACAGGAGTGTGCCACCAAGCCCAGTTCAATCTCTTTTAAAAAAAAAAAAAGTTCAGGTGCTCAGTTAAATTAATATGAAATTATCCTTGTCAACCAAAACACTGCTTCTAACATCATTTCCTTATTACTTCAATAAAACCAAAATATTTATTAAGTCTCCAGTGTGCAGATGCCTCATAGTTAAACTAAACTGTTCTTGAAAGTAAATGTCTTAGTCCATTCTGTGCTTCTATAACAAAATACCCCAGATGGGATAATTTATAAAGAAAACATTTGTTTCTCACATGTTTCTATAAACTGGGAAGACCAATGGCATAATGCTAACACTGGCTTGGCATCCGATGAGAGACTCCATGGGGCATCATTCCATGGCAGAGGTGGAAGGGAAAAAGGGCACATGCACCAAAGAGAACAAGAGGAAGTCACTTTTATCACTGTCATAATAATTGACCATTCACATGATAGTAACATTAATTTGTCCAGGAAGGCAGAGCTATCAGGACCTAATTACATCTTATTAAGCCAAGCCTCCCCAAACTGCCAAATTAGAGATTCAGCTTCCAACACATAATTATTGAGAGTACACATATAGACCATAGGTAAAATATATGTGTCTTATTCACCTTTTACCTCCCACAATATCTAATACATTAACTATGTTGTCATTTTTCCTGCCCATTTTCATGCCGAATGTATGAGTACAAGATATATATATATAGCGTTGTCCTACAACCAGTTCATTTAAGGATCTTCCCCAGTCCAGAAAACCTTCAGTGGTTTTCTATTAATTAATGTGAAGATGAAAACTATATATGGTCAAGATTTTCCACAGCATGTGCTCTGCAAATCTTTCACTGTTCTTCTGATATGAGGCAACACTAGCCTTCCACTGCCTTAGGTATGACTTTAAATATTGATATCTGAACTACTTTCCATGAACTTATCTTTACCCTAGCTTTGTTTTGACCCCTCTGCACTCCTGAAATTCCTTTACACTATGTTTTCTTAAGGGTCCTAAGGAAGTCTCCAGTACTTTAATGAAATTTTGTCTTACATCTTAATTACCTTTTCTTTTCCTAATTAACTTTAAAAGATGGCACCAATATACAACTCACTTTATATTCATTTTATACATATGAATGCAACATGGAAAAATCCAATGCTATTTTTTTTTTCGGTCTCCCTAACATCAGCTACATCTGTGCTCAATAAATACTCATTTGATGATTAGGACAATTTTTGATTGGGGAAAATACTTCAGTGGACTGGGGAAACTTGTCCTTTATTTACTAGAGTACAGTTATTTAACTTCACACTAGTTCTTTAAAAGACTGAGGTGTGAAAAATAAGATTTAAGGGGAAGTTCGGTGTGAATTTGCTGTGAGCTGTGATTAACAAATGATCCACCATTCTCTGGATGCTGTTTTCTACTTGACGACATTGAAATCAACTACATTTAATATCTTGTCTTCCCAGAAAGTGGGCTGTGATAAAGAGATCGGTTCCAACAAGGTTGAGGATAAATGTGGTGTCTGTGGAGGAGATAACTCCCATTGTCGAACTGTGAAGGGGACATTTACCAGAACTCCTAGGAAGCTCGGTAAGATGAGGGCCCTTGTGAATCTCTGTCCTTCCCTGTGACCTGTGCTTTTTAGGCTTCCTCTTTTAGGAGTGCAGTAAACATGACCCAAAAGTGATTTATCCAAATAACATTTTAAAGACTATTTAAAATTTTTTTAAAAAAATATTTTACTAAATTCATGCTCCTTTGCATTTATGAGAAAATTATAGACTAAATTTGGACAAGGAACAAAGTCAATATCAATTATAATAGTTAGCTAAAAATTGTGTTATTTTACATTTTTTTAAAAATGCAGATGTAATCAGAATGATTGGTTATTTCAAATTTCTGTTGCACTTAAAATTGTTGACCCGAAGTGAGGAAAAATTTTTATAAAACTTTAAATATAATCTTTAAAATGATATTTTCATTTCACTTCTTTTTATTTTAAAAGTGAACAATTTTATCCTACTTGTGAACCTATGAATTTAGCGTCTATATTCCATATGCTTTAAAAATATTTACTCTAAACAAAATTGAGATGCCACCAAAAAATAAGCAGATCATATTTGTGAACTTTTGGACTTGTTCCACCATCAATAACTTGGAGTTAGATACACACTGCAAGTTCAAAAGGTGGAACAAAAAGCTGTCTATATGCAACAAATAATATGGAAAAATATTTGCAATTTCATAATGTTCATCAGAATATTAGATTTGTTACAAATTCTTATAAAGATATTTATTACTAAATAATTTCTTGACCTTGTAACAAATATTCAATTATTAAGTATTTATTTTGCAAAGGCTTCTAGAAATTCAACATATAAAGATGAATTCCATATGGTATTTTCTTTAGAAGATTCCCTGGTATCTTCCAAAGCACTTTCAGTTCAGTACCTTACAGAACAATAGAACACAAAACAAAAACAATCAGAAAGAATTGGGTTGATTCTAAGTTCATGTCATGGTGGTAATTTTTTATTTTGTAGAAGAAAAGAAAGTATAAAATAGTCATCTTCCAAATGGAAAATTCTCATAGTCCTTTTTGCTCCTCTTATACCTTAGACACCCAATTCAAGTCATTTCCATGCACATTAGTTTTGCTACATATTCAAATACTTCTCTTAGACATTCTCTAGTCTAGTTATTGGTGTCTTTGCTATGCCTATGTGATAAATTACCATGGTTTGTACTTTGAAATTGTTAAAAGACAAATACTGCCATTTCTGGCTGATGGTATTATTTTAATAAAGCAAAAATAATTTAAAATGTAAGAATATATGTGTGTGTGTGTGTGTGTGAACACACACACACACACACACATATATATACATATATATATATACACACACACATGTTTAGATGAAACCAAGTTTAATTTTTTCCATATTGCTATGAAATAATGAACTGCATTTGTTTTATTGGAGTTGTATGTTATTATTTTGTTTTGTATGTAAAATAATTAATTTGTTTGGCTTTCAGAGTGAATTAATATAAGGAAAAAAGTTTTTCCACTATCATTCATTCTATTTTATATGCAATTATAAGGTAGTGATACTGTTTTCAGATACTGCAAAAACTGTGCTAAACCTGTGAATAAACATCAAAAGAACACAAAAAAGTGTTCATCAGTCATACAGATTCAAACTGTTCAAAGATAATCTAACATCCATTTCTGTGTACAAATGTTGTCATCGTAGTCATTCAATAGACTAATTAACCTTTTCCAACAGGGAAACATTTAAGCAAGAGATGCCATAAAGAATTCAAGTTGCTGGAAAATGAAATCTGCAAGTATTCAACTTCAAATCACCTACATCATTTTTCATTCATGCTTAGTCTTATGTTCATTGACTATTAACAGTTTATTGGCATTAGCTAACTATTAAAATGCATTTTTATTTCAACATATAAAATCATAGAACATATTTTATATCTCATGAAATATATATAGAGAAAGCTTATGGCATAGTCAATGAAACAGCAAGACTTCGATAAACATGAAACCTCCACTAATTAAAGACATTTTATTTAAGGGAAGACAAGAGGCGCTTTCACCTTACCCAGAGGAGCTCGTAATATTTCTCTTGCTGAAACAAGAGAAGCTAAAAATGTACTGGGTAAGTTGTACCAAACTGCAGAAAGATGGGCATCCATAAATGGCATCAAGCTGTTTTGCTGTAGCTAGCATCTTAAGCATGTTACTTATAGCCATTGCATACTCAGACAAACATGGTACATTTCATGTGTTGGACTTTACAGTTGTAGCTAAGGTGCTGAAAATGCTAATCCCCAAAATGACCATTTTATTTACCTAGTACACTAAAAAATATTGGAAAACAGTTAAATAAATGTACCTATAGTATCATTGGCAAATGACAAAAATGTTTTTCTTTCCTGATAACTTCAACAATTGTGTATTGATAATTGAATTGCCATCAATACTCATCCTGTATTATATGAATGAGATGTTTCACAACCTACTAAAGGGGGTAGGTTGCATAATCTTCCTATATTCATTTATTTTTTATGGAAATAGATACACCTTGGTCCATTTCTCCTGACTATTGATGATTTATAGTTAAATATATGAATCTTCAGTTATCTTACAATAATTTTCAGGTTGTAATAATATTGTCATATATGACATTGGCAGTAATAGCAATGCTGCCTAATTTAAAGCCCAAACAACCAATTAATTTTATTTCTGGCTTAAAAGACCGAGTTAGGGGGTATGTAAAGGCAATTCATGACATAACTTTCAAACACTTTTTAATTGAATTTAAAACAGTCAATCATGAAATGTGGTAAGCTTTATAATTTATTACTAATCACAAGAAAAATGAAAGCTACTCATCGATTTTTCTTTTATAATTTTTTGGAATAAAGTAGGCTTTTAAATATGGAAACATTTCCATAATTGAAAATTTAGCTATTTATACTTGCCATTTGGGTTTTTTAAATAATACGGAGACAGATAAAATATCTGAAGAAGTACACTATCTAAAAACTTCCACTAAAAACTGGCCCCACTTTAAAAGGGTGATTTAGGAAACTAGAATCCCATAGAGCACACATGAAAGTATAGTATTTGCCTGAATTATTGTTGACACAATTTATAGGTCAACACAAGCATAAATGACTAATAAGTTGGTAACAAGATTAACTTTTTCCTCCTCCTTTAATGTAGAAACAAAAATTTTCTCTAATCTCATGCAGGATGTCACAAAAGCTATCAATGCTTCGAAGTTAATTTCTGAAACTGCTTCTTTCAGTTTATGGATGCCCTCTTCTGCATGCAGGAGCAGTAAGAATGTAGTGCTCAACTAACCATGGTTATTGCTTTTGTTTTCTTTGCTTTCTCCATTATTTACCACACATGCAAAGGGTACCTTAAGATGTTTGATATACCCCCTGGGGCTAGACATGTTTTAATCCAAGAAGACGAGGCTTCTCCTCATATTCTTGGTAAGTAAGCATTTCTGTCTGCTGGCGCTGCTTTAAATATGCACTTAAACCTTGAAATGTCAAAGAAATCACATATATAGGTACATATATATGTGCATGTATATGTATGTATATACATATATATGCCAGAATCCAAATTACATGTAAATGAATTAATTTAATCTTATGTAGGGGCTTGTCATTTCTCTTAACCATTCTCACTTTAAAACAAGAAATATGTCAAAATAAAACTTTAATTTTTTATAGAAATTGAGATTGTTTCATAATTATGTGAGGGGAAAAAACTTGACAAGTTTGTACTTACTATGCAATTTTTCTCTGTATTAAGGGTTGTGAAAAAATACATAGTATAATGTACTAAATGGAGGAATAATATTAGAACAATTCATCACATTTACGTGGACAAATGAGTTCTGATGCATATATTGCATATAACCCCTTATTTTCATTATATTTTAAGATGTTTGAAGAAACCATCAGTGAATTCTGATAGTCTAATGTTAAATTTTCCTAATATCTGACATGTGTCACATTTTTTTAGTACATACAAATCTATTTGTGTGGATGATTATAATGGCTCAGAGAAGATTATTTGCCTTTTTTGAGAGGATTGTGTAGAAAAGTCATTTTAAAAGAGTTTGTTTTTATAGTGTGTATACAAATATAAACAATAATTATATTCCTTGGCCTATTAAAGCACAAAGATTTCTAAAACTAAGGCAACATTGTCAACTGCATGAACATTTGTAGTAAATTTTCATATGTGCCTTAAAAGTAATGAATTTTTATGGTGCTACATAGAATTGAGTTTTGTAAAAATATTTATATTATAGTCACTACTAGATGCCATAACCTCCTAGCAGTCAGCCATAGTTCTTTCCCTAGTGTATAAAACTCTTTAATTGGAATTCAAATTATTATCCTTAGGAAAATTGCACTAGTGTAAACGCTCAAGAGGAATAAATGGATTTAATTAAGATTTCTTATGTTTTCTACACATTGGTAATAGTAATTTATGAACTTTTGTTTTTTCTACACATTGGTAATAATAATTTATGAACTTTTGTTTTTAAGTTTTCATTGTATGCTGATATGTATCTCCTAAAGTTAAAATATGATTTATTTTTACTCACTGGAGAACCACTTTATTTGATAATATATAGATCTATAATACATTAAGAATTCTATCAGCAGCAAGTAGCTTTTTCCAACTCTAAGTAGTGACATGGCCTTGGAATTTTGCATTCATCAGAACTTAAATTATTGTCCTAAATTCTTTCAAACTGTGTTAGGTAGCTATAAATATTGTTACCAATTCTGAAGAGATACACTGTAAAGAAATCATCACGTTATATGCTAACGTAAATGGTTTATGTTAATTATTAGAGAAGTATCCATTATTTTCAAAATGTTCTGGGCTTTCTGAAGAAATCTTTGGAATAACTAAGTTGAGAAACCTTAACCTCTTTGACAATGTTTTCAAATGGGAATATTTGCAAACATTATTTTGCCTCTTTTACCATCTTGTTACTGTTTTTGACTATTAGGAATGCTTCTTTAGAGTTTTGGATGCCTAACGAAGGAAATGGGAATGATATTAGAACTAACACTCATTGATTGCTTAATACTGATGAAGGAACATAGTCACTAGTTTATAGAATGGGGTAGACTTAATATGGATCTTCAAAACTGTACACGATAATGTATATGCCGGTTACTCATTTTCCTTTCCTTAGCAATTAAGAATCAGGCTACAGGCCACTACATTTTAAATGGCAAAGGGGAGGAAGCCAAGTCACGAACCTTCATAGATCTTGGTGTGGAGTGGGATTATAACATCGAAGATGACATTGAAACTCTTCACACTGATGGACCCTTACATGATCCCGTTATTGTTTTGGTATGTGTCATTACAGGTTATTATGTAATTGATTTAGTTTACAATTTTATAATTAATTTATCTGAAAACAATTTTACCTTGAATATTAAATATTTATTTGCTGGTTTGTTATAATTTCTTTCCCCCTACCTCCACTCTTTGTATAACATTATCATTTACATACATTATAAATTGTATCATACATTATCATGATTTTGACTTAACCAGTTGTCTTTTAAAGACAAGAAATGGAAAGGTAGATTTTTATATTTAACCAAAAATTTACCATTTCTGATACTCTTTCCTTCCTTGTCAATCTTAACTTTCTATCTGGTATCATTTACCTTCAGTACAGAGAACTTCTTGTAGCATTTCTCATAGTGTGGGTGTACTAGCAAAAAATTCTGTCAGCTTTCAATTATATGAAAATATTATTTCACCCTCATTTTTTAAGGCTATTTTCTTCACTAGATAAATAATTTGGGGTTGCTGATTTTTTCAATTTTTTTTCTTTAAGCATTTTGAAGATGTCTTTATGTTCCTATAGGGAGTTCGAGGGATTTGGTAGCTAATCAAAGAATAAGATATGGCCACAGGCAGCATTAGCTCCTGAAAGCTTTTTTTGGGTGAGGCTATAACAGATTTGCAAGTAGGAATACCACCCAAAGAAGAAAAGGACTACAGAACTTAGGGGGAAGAAGGAAAGGAGGCATTTCAGTCAGCTTTGCACCACTGTGAAGAAAAGACCCAACAAGAACACTTAAAGGAGGAAAAGTGTATTTTGGCACATGGTTTCAGGGGTTCAGTCCATGGAGTGGGCTGAATCCATAACTCTGAGCCCAAGGTGAGGCAGAACATCATGGCAGAAGAAAGCAGCTCAGGACATGTCATCCACAAGCAGAGAAAGAGCTCCTCTGTTCACCAAGGACAAAATATAAAGGGATTTTCTTTGTCCAGTCACACCCTACCTGCCTACGGTTACTGCCCAATTAATCCATGTCAATAGATTAATCTACTGAGTAGGTTATATCTCTCATAATCTAATCATTTCACCTCTAAATCTTCTTGCATACTATCACACATGAGCTTTTGGGGGACACCACATATCTAAACCATGACAGGAGGAGAACACAGGTGTCTACCTCTCTCGGAGATGCCACTGAGCAGCACTGTTGGGAGTCTGTGGGTCAGCACCAGTGGGATTCGTATAGCCAATTATACCTTATTTATGCCGAGCAAGTGTTTTAAGTGTTTCATAGAGGTGCCAAGCAGGTAGGCTCTAAGTCACTCTTTGTTTTCTTCTTCTGTATAGCAGTTTGAATAAGATATACATAGTTTGTGCTGTTCTTTGTATCATTCTTGGGGTTCACTGAGAATCTCATCTTTGTGGGTTGATGTTTTTCACCAAATCTGGCTAAATTTTCTATTATATCTTCAATTCAGTGGCCCCCACACCATCTTTCTCTTTTCTACTCATGGGACTTACTCACATGCATGTTAAACATATTGAAATTGTTCCAAAAGTCTAAAGCCCCTTTGGTTCTTATATAAGCTTTCTAAATATTTTTTCAGATTGGATAATGTGTTGAGATCTATATATATAAATTCACTATTTCTTATGTGACTGCCAGTCTGCCCTTGAGCCTGTCTGGTAAATTTTTCATGTCAGTTTTAACATCAGTACGTTCCTTTCCCAGGATTTGTTCTCTCTTACTCTTTTTCTTTTCCCCCATTTCTCTACTGATATATATTGGCTCATTATGACTAACATATTCTTTAAGTTCTGGATATTCATGTTGTCTGTTTTTCTAGGCTGATTTTTTTTCTTGTTGATTATGAATCACATTTTCCTGCTTCTTGTAATTTTTCTTTCATTTTTCACTGGACATTATGGATGATAAATTGTGAAGTGTTTGGTTGTTTCACTTTGTTCAGTAGGCAGTTAGATCTTTGCAAGATCATCCTCCTAATCCTTTGAGATCTAGGTGTATTTTTCTTTAGGACTGGTCTATTTCAATTTAGTCCTTACTTTGTGGGGAGACCTTAATTGAATACCTCAGATATTGATAAGGCCCTGTTGAGCTGCTGGGACTCTCCACCCTGTCTGACCTCTGGTTCTTTGTTCCACTCCCACTCACTGTTAGAGCACATGGCATTTGGCCTTGGGCATGTACAGATCAGCCCTTAGTTAAGGACCTGAGCAGCTTCTAGACCACCCCTCCCTGGGGCCACCCTTCTTCAGGCCCTTTCCTAGAATTATAAAGTGTGACTCCTATTCGCTGTGCAGAGGTGCAGACGTTGGCCCCTGTCAGGAAGCAAGACTAGGCTTCTTATTTCTCTCCCCACAGGGATTGTTGTCCTTTGTCATTGTTAACTTTCAGCCAAAAAAATATTTTCTTCTATTTTCTATGCAGTTTTAGATTTACTCTCTCATGGATGAATGTAGAAAATACCTATTTGACTTGAAATGCATTGTTTGGAGTCTGTATACAAACATTGATTGGATTCCCCACTTTAAAAAATTATACTAATCTAAAACCAAATTTTCCTACTCCATTATAAGTCTTTATTCCTTTGGAAATTCTTTCCCTTTCAGAATTATTTCCCTTTTTGACTTTCAGGAGTTCTTTATACTCAGCAAGTCCACTGTGAAATATATGATTTGTAAATATCTTCTTCCAGTCCATTGCTCCTTCTTAGTAGTTTCTTGGTATTTTAGCATTACTAAGGTCCAATTTATTATTGTTATTGTTAATTTTTTTTTCTTTTAGGCCTTGGTTTTTGGTGCTATAGAAGGATTTTATGCCTAATACAGCATCAAAACAATTTCTCCTACTTTTGTTCTTGTGAAATTTTATAGTTTATGGTATTACATTTAGCATTTAGGTTTATGAAGCATTTTGAGTTAATTTTGTATGAATTGCTATGTTCTTATTTTTACATATTAATACAAATATAATTTGTGTATCATTGCAAAAAAAACTACCCCAAACACAATTGCTAAATACAAGCAACATTTGTCCCATAGTTTATGAAGCTTGTGTATCTAAAAGCAGCTTACCTGACAAGTCCTGACCAAGAGAATCTCATGAAGTTGTGGTTAGCTGTGACTACAGTCACCTCAAGAGTTGATAGAGTGACAGTGCCTCCAAGCTCAGTCACATGGTCCTTGAAAGGCCTTAGAAGATTGTTCCTAAACTTTTCTATGTTGTGGCTAGCCGACCTCCTTTCCTTTCCAACCCAGCCTCTCCATAGGCTGCTTAAGTGTCTCTGTAACATGGTGCTGGCTTCTGCTGAGGCAAATAATGTGAGTGACAGAAAAAGTGAGATGTGCAACCAATATGGAAGTCATTTCCAACATAATCTTGGGCATTTTTTTAAAACCAATAAATGTCCAATTTGGTAAAAAGACTACCTTTTCACTATTCAATTTACTTTTCATTTATGTCAAATATTAATTGGCCAAATTTATGTGAAATTATTTCTGGACCATCATTCTGTTTCAGAGCTTAGATAATTACATAACAAAAATATAAACTAATCAAGATTTCATTTACATTATTTAAAGCTCAAATGATTAGAGACCAGAAGCTCTATTTTGCTATTATAAAATTACACTCCTTTTCGGCAACATGGAGCCCTGATCCATACTACCATTCAGAATGCCTCAGGGCTCTACCCACTGATCAGGATGTGACCACAAGGGGTGGTAAGCTGTGCCACAGGAACAAGATTTGTAGCCAGAAGTGGGATTGTGGATAAGTTGTGCTCTATCACATGACCTAGTCCTCTCTAGAGAACTGGAGCCCCCAGCTTGGAGCTCTGGAGCATGGCTGTCAAAGCTTAAAAAAAAAAATGGGGGGGTGCTACTGGGGATATAGCTCAGTTGGTATAGTACTTGTCTCACATGCACAAGACCCTGGGTTCAATCCTCAGCACCGAGGGGAAAAAAAAAAAAGATATCTGGCCATGATGTGAGAGTTGGGGTTTGACTTTTAATGCTGTTTCAAACCAAAAACTAAGGAAAAAAGAAAATGGAACCCAGGTAACCAGAACCTGCACCCCAGTGAGTTTATCGGTTTCTTAGACAAAAGCTGTTTTTAAGAGTTCAGTTTAAAATCCCATCTATATATCCCTCTGTATTGCCGCAGTCTCTGGCTGGGCACAAATCACGAGTCACCACACAGCTTATAGATTCAAACAGCAATTCTTTATTCCCGAACTCACACCGGCCTTCTACAAACACGTTCTGGGGGAATCCACGTTCTCTACCCAAAATCCACACTTCCTGGGCTTCTGTCTCCCAAAATATAATGTCTGACCCTAAGAACTCAAGAGGAACTCAGGCAGCAGGATACGCCCTATTCTAAACGGGGAACACCCTAATCTCCTATTATGCTAAACCGGGAACACCCTAAACACGGATCTGCCCTGGTCCTTGAGCAAGTTCACCTTACATGCAATGTAGCTGCAAAATGTCCTATTTCCACAAGTCCTTCCACTAAAGAAACATGGGGGTACGCTGGCAAGGAAATTGTCATACCTACTTGGCTGATGGCTCCCAGCACTGTATACCTGGTATAACCCTATAAAAGATACAATGAAAATCAATTAAAACATATTTTTCTTTCTAAAAATGACTGTTTTGCCCTAAATAAAAATAAAAGGCAAATAACAAACTGAGAAAATGTTTGTGGTTCTTATTACAAAAAAAGATTAATACTTCTAGTGCATAGATTATTCAGAAAAGGAAAAGCTACATGTAACAATAAAAAGAAAACTGATGATCATGCAGTACACAGTAGACAAAATACAAGTGAGTCATAAACTTAGGAGGTTAAACTCCACTAATTGTCAAATAAATAATCAAATGGTCTTTTCCCCCATCAAATTGATTAAGTTGAAGATTATATATAATTCTGAATGAGGGCATTTTCATGTACTGTACCATGGAAGTAACAGTTGTTCTAACTCTTCTGGAAGGCCACCCACAAGTCTCAAAAGAACTATCAAGAATGTATGAAAAAAAAAAAAAGAAAAACAGAAATCCCCATAAAGGTGGGGACTATTTCTAATCAATACAAATATTCATTAGTAAGTGAATAGTTAAATAATATATGCTTTTAGGATTAAAAGCTAAGCTGACATTTCAAACCATGTTTTTTGAAAATACTATCTTGGAAAATATACATAAACATATTAAGTGAAATAAGCAGAGCCAGGAAAAGTACTTATGTCTATACTCACACACACACATTGGAATTACTTTGAGAAAATATCTGTAACTTTGATTTTGTTTTGGTCTATAGAATTATGTATGGTTTTTGTTTTCTTTATATTTCTCAATAATGCATTTGTTTTCTGGAGGGAACATTATTTATCATTATAACAAAACAGTTATAAACTTTAAACTGTACTAAGGAAATGGTATTCTTTAAGAAAACCTATAGTTAATTTTATGCAGTTATTTTTATAATAGAACTCTTACTCCTGAGTGTATGCATTTTTAGTATCATTATGTTCAGTCTTACACATGTGCATTTTTTTTTCTAAAATAGTGCACATTTGCAGTTGAATTGACAGAAATAAAAACATATTTAAGAAGCTATTAGAAAGTTTTCCAGTTTCAGTAAGAACAATATTCTGAAATATTTGTAAATTTTCACTCAAGGCTTAACTCTCAGATGATTTACATATGCATTTCACATGTGTCTTAGATTATACCTCAGGAGAATGATACCCGCTCTAGCCTGACATATAAGTATATCATCCATGAGGACTCTGTACCTACAATCAACAGCAACAACGTCATCCAGGAAGAACTGGATACTTTTGAGTGGGCTCTGAAGAGTTGGTCTCAGTGTTCCAAACCCTGTGGTGGAGGTAACATTTGAAACACATTCATTATATTAAAATGCAATTCACACAAAAGTCAATCCTGCTTCTACTTTGAGGCTTTTCTCTAATTGAGTCTGCAATCTGATAAACAACTAATATAACATCCAAAAATGTAAGTACAAAACATTATTCCTAAAAATCTCACAATCAGCAGAGGATTCCATCCACCAGTAGTAGAACCTTAAAAGCCACTTGCTCGTCTGTCTAGATCATTATGGCTTATGTCCCCTGTAGTGGAACTCTTAATCATTCTACTTTTATGAAACTCCAGAACCTCCCCCAAATTCAGTATACTCAGGTTATTGCCTTTCCCTCTACTTTAAATTTCTGTATTTATGCATTAAAGAGCTATTAGTTAACTATGATGATACAACTGATTATGCTGTGTATTTGGAACCAGCTGATCTTCTGAATGTTCTCAGTATCAATGCATGAATACTTGCAATGACCCTATGAGATTGGTGCTGTTTATGGTTTCTATTACACTGATGGTGAAACCGCAGACCAGGAAAGATAAGTAATTTGTCCAAGGTCATAGGATTCAAACCCAGCTGCCCTGGCTTCTGGTGCATACTCTTCCTCACTACACCCTGCTGCCTCTCTGCTTCCCCAGAGTAAATCCATGAAGCTGAAGCTATGCTCAGTGTTTATCATTTATTTTCTCCCTTCATCCATTCCTCTCATTCTGAACAACAAGGGCTTGAGGATTGAGTTGGCCTAGACAAAATTCTCCTCAATCAGCAGGAGAAGGTGAGGGATTGTCACAAAAATAGCAGTGAATAATTGAGCATAAAGATAATTTGTTCAAATCCTTTATTTTATAATTGAAAATTCAAGAATGTATTTCCAAAGTGTTTCTGGAGGGAGGCATTAAATGTTTTTAGTTACTCATTAAGGATGACATGTAAACATTTACACTGGATAGATGCTTATTTAATTTCCATCCTCCCTTTTGCTGTACACTCAACATTACCCTTCTTACCAGGCCAGATCTGTTCTTCCTCTCCAGGCTTCCATCACGGTTTTGGAAGGGAAGATTGATGCAGTGGCCTTTTAACTAGTATCTGACTTTGATTTTCTTCTCCTCTTTTATTTCAAGGAAAATTTTCTTAAATGAATGAGTGGAACTATATTATTTTCCTGCTTAAAATCCTACAGTCTTCTCATGTTGCCCTGAAGATACATCATTTAAGTAACCCTTTCCAAAAATGAATAACCTGAATCTCATCGTTGGGAGACAGTAAAACCCAAACTGTGGGACATTTCTCAAAACTCTTGTCTTACACATTTCAAAAATATTAGATGCCATGAAAAACAAAAAGGGATTCAGAAACTATTTCTGATTGATGGAGGTTAAAAAGACATGTCAGTTTCCTTGATGAGAAAAGACATCACTGTAAAGAACATTATAAGGACAATTGACAGGTTTTCAATATGGTCTGCATATTAGATAATTGTCTGTGTTGAATTTTCTGATTTTTAAAAATTACATTGTTTATATGGAAGAGAATGTCCTTGTAACAAAATGTGACCTGACATTTAGGAGTGAATAATCAAAATTTCTTCAACTTATTCTCAAATAGTACAGGAAAAAATTCCATATACAGTAAATTCTGTATAGTGATATATAAAAAATGTGATGACATGGTTAAAAAATATTAATCTAGATGCAAAGCATACAAATTTCACATTTTTTGTAAGTTTAAAATATTTGAAAATTTCATGATTTTTTTTTAAACAAATGGAGACCTCCTTCATTTATTCTCTATGATTTTCAGGATAAATTCCATATATTTGGTGCTCAAGGCATCCAAATTCTAATCCTTCCTCACCTCCTTCCTCTTCATACATGACATGTCAGCCATGTGAAGCACCTTTCTATTTGTGCTTCATTTCCTTTACCCCACACAATTGGAAGATCAAGATTAAGCACAAAGAATTGCTGAGCTTGCATGCTTCCCCTGCCCCTCCTCCAGCTGAACTGGAGGCCTTTCCCTCCGTGTCCTTTTGGCGCCCCCTGCAGAAAGCTTCGCACATAGCTCCATAAAAGCCTGTACTACCAGGCGTTGATGATGGAAATGCTTTTCATAGAGGTCTCTCATACTAGACTGTGCTTATTCAGTCTTAGTTCTCTAGCCAGTGCACAGTCGCTGTTTCATAATTCATGATACTTATTAAATGTAGGCTCTGAAATAAGCATTTTTCACTTTAAGTTTATTTTAAGTGAAAGTGATAGAATCACTAACCCCTAGTGCAGTGCCTTACTGTATGCACTCCGATATTTATTAAATGAGTAAATGTACTAATGAATTAATATATAATAGCATGAATACATGATTAAAGTCAAAGAAGCTTATTTTCTTTTCCAGGTTTCCAGTACACTAAATACGGATGCCGAAGGAAAAGCGATAATAAGATGGTTCATCGTAGCTTCTGTGAGGTCAATAAAAAGCCAAAACCTATTAGACGAATGTGCAATATTCAAGAGTGTACACATCCGCTGTAAGTATTTATTTTGACCATCATATCCTGAGGTCAAAATAAGGGCTTAAATGTCTTTAGCACTTTTTAATTTTAAATTTGTTTTTAATCAAAACTTTATATGTACCTGGTTTAAATAATCGAGTCATTTAATAGGAATTGTTTATAAAGCTGTGGTTCCCTACCTTTCTTTATATCCTTGTTCTTAAGACATAACCACTTTCAGGCTTTATGTTTCTTTTGCTATTTGGTAATTACTTGTTTCAGTCTCTTTAAGAAGAATATTTTTGTTTCCATCACTTGCCTTTGGAGGGGGCAGGGTTCCATATTATGTATTGAATTTCTACTATGGAATATGAGGATTTAATATTTTTTACCACACTTACTCCTTCCTCAGTACTTCCAATGTTGACATATCTTTTAATGAGATTAATATCCAGAGCTTAGATTCCTTTAATACCCCTCTCTTCTACCAGGTCACATAGCATACTAATTGTTTCCTTTCTTGTATAACTGTTTAATCCAGAGTAAATGAAGATCTTGATTCTTATGTTTGGTTTTCTACTACTTTTCATGAATCCATGCTTAAACTCTCTTTCTTAAATATAAATCCCCTCCAAATGCTAAACACTCAAGTATACTGGAACTTTCCTCTTAATAGAGACAGATGAACTCTGTGTCTTGCTTCCACCTAGACTTCCTCCAGTCTTTCATCATGGTGATTTCCGCTGTCCCTCTCTTCCGCAAGAGCTCCTGTTTCCTGCCTTAGTTGTTTTCTCATCTCTTGGTTCATACAGTCATTCTAGTAGATTCTTTCTGGAGTTTCAGGGACAAAACAAATACAAAGTAAAATGTCTTATATAAAAACTAAATTCTTAGATACTCTAGAAAAGTACATAAGAGGTTGAAGTATAAGATTATAAAAGATGTCTTTCTTCTACTCTCACCCTTGATCACTTGGAGTCACATGCATATGTATATAGTTCTAGACTGTATTTTCTCTGGAACACATCATTCTTTTATCTGCTGGACTCCATTGTTGTTCTTGAAAAATTAGTGGTAATCCTGATTCTCAATTCTGTCTTTGTGGCCTGTATTTGTCTTTCAAAGCTCATAGGATCTTTTCTCTCTTGTTGTGCTGTGTACTTGTAGACTTTTTAATTGACAAATAATGATCTTGTATATTTATTGGGGTACAGTATATTTTGTTATGGAATGATAAAATCATGCTAATTATTTTCAAATTACATCCTTTTTATGTGTGAGTGGTGTGAACATTTTATAATCTGCTCTTAACAATTTTGTAATATATATTATATTAACTATAGTCAGGATTTGGTGCAGTAGACTTTAGATAGTCCTACTAACTAAAACTTTGTATCCTTTGACCAAGGTCTTCCCAATCCCTTCTGTTCCCACCCCCCCATCCATCCATCCCCTGGTAGTCAGCATACTAGTCTTTACTTCTGTGAGTTCTGCTTGTTTAGACTGCACATATAAGTGAGATCATGCAGCCTTAGTCTTTGTGTGCCTGGAGCATTTTACTTGCCCTCCAGCTTCTTCCAGGCTGTTGCAAATGACATCTGTAGATCTTTGAAAACAAAACCAATATCTTTCATCTCTCGGAGATTTTCTTTGAAAATTTATGTTTCTGTTCTTTCTTTCTGGGACATTTGCTATTATGACTATGCATCAATTATTTCTTACTCAAGATGTCTGATTATTTCATATAATATTTGATCACTTTTAGAATATGAAATATTATTTCCTTTTTCATCCTTTGAGTCCCCCCCCTTCATTGGGTTTATGAGTGAATATGTTAATTGAGGCATACTATTTATTTGTTCTTTCCAAAGTTATTTTCCCTCTTCCTTTTTTTTTCTTGCCATAGATATGGAGTAGCAAAATATAACCAGGCAGTTGAAGACTGCCCTAGTCTCTCAAACTGATAGTGGAATGTATTATAATAACTAGACTAGAGAATATCTACTCATTTTTGAAGACTGTACTAGTCACTTATTTTAAAGACAAAGATCATATAAGAAGTGTATTTTTGAAAGCCATCTTTGTATCTGAACTTAATAGGGTAACCTTAAAATGTGTTTCAGAAGCCCTCAAGGGATTATTATTTCAGAGTCACCAAGAGGACACATTTGTGATTGCCAGGTGAAATCAGTAGTGACAAACTAGTAGTGACATTCAGGACTCAGTAGTGATATATAACAGAACTGTCCAGTATATTGTAACCACAACTGATTTGGATACTGCTTGGAGCACTGACATGGACACAATAATTTGGGAATGTTCCACAGGAAATCCTTTTGAGAATGTCTCTTTGAAAACATTTCTGTCAGGTGCATTCATGGGAGCAGTCTCTGCCCAGTCCTGGCTGCACACTGCCTTTACCTTTCTGTCAAACCCCATGAAGTTCAATAAGAAGATCTGAATTATCCCAACAGGATAGACGAGTCCTTCATGGCAACAGCTGTTGAAATACGACAATCATTTCAGTGGGAATATTGAAACATGAGTAAAGGATAGATTTCATGCAAGCAGCAACAGCCAAGTTGGTTTTCTTGGCAAGCATTAGGTGGATTCCTTTTTTTTTTTTTTCTTTTCACTTTCAGATATTACACAACCATTAGGCAATATGACTAAAAATGTCTTGGTGCTATTTTTAAAACCACCTTCATGCTTGAACTTAACAGGGTAAACTTAGCATGAGTTTCAAGAACCCTCTGTAGATCATTCTTTAGGAAACAGTTTCAGAGTCACTGAGAGTCAGAAAAATATATTAGGAGATTAAAAAGGCAAGTGCTGGACCTGTTGTTAGGGAGTTGACATCACTTCCTGACTGTACTGTGCCCTGCTAGGTTGCCAGTTGCACAGGGAGCAGAAAAATCTGGGCTTTGCATTTTGGGAATAAAGCACATACCATCCATCCCAGTGACAGTGTTTAATCTTAACCCCCTATAGCTGGGTAGCTGAGGAGTGGGAACACTGCACCAAAACCTGTGGCAGTTCCGGCTACCAGCTTCGCACGGTACGCTGCCTTCAGCCACTCCATGATGGCACCAACCGCTCTGTACACAGCAAGTACTGCGTGGGTGACCGTCCTGAGAGCCGCCGGCCCTGTAATAGAGTACCCTGTCCAGCCCAGTGGAAAACAGGGCCCTGGAATGAGGTGGGTGTGTGAGTTCTGTGTGCGTCAACATATGCAACATATTTTGGCTTAAACATCAGATGGGCTTGTGTGAACTGAGAAACTGGCATATTTTGTAATCACCTGGAGGTGCTAGGAAAAAATTTAAAACAATATTTGCAATTTAATTGGTAGGGGCAATCCACATTTGAATGTTTTGTGACCTGGAGGTTTCTAAAAGCTAACTGGTCTTCTAAGATCTTTGCTGGTATCCTTATTCCTACATGATAAATTCTAAACCCCTAACACACGATGTAGGGCCCTGCTCCATTTGGCAACACTCCATCTCCTCTTAATCTCTCTTCATTCCAGATCTCTGTCTCCATTTGAGTAAACGTTTCACTATTCCAATCAGACCCTGCTTGTTCCAGCCTCCTACCTTCCATCTGGCTTGCTTTCCCTCTTCACCAAGGCTCAAAGCCACAATCCAGACTCCTGCCTTCCTGGAGATGCTCTTCTGCCAGTACCTCCTCTGCATTCAAAAATCCTTCAGCTTTCCTTTAGCATGTGGTTAGATGTGGTCCATTGTGACTCCTGCCTCTGAGTCTATGCTTGCCTGTAGTCCACACATTTCTCAATAACATTGTGCTTTGCTTCCCCAGGACCCAGCTGGTGCCCGGGGTAGGATTGTTTGGGGACTGGCTGACTCATGGCTGCATTGCTTGTGCTACTACCTGTGTTTGTTATTTCTAAAGACTGAAGGAATCATGGGGCCATAGGAAGAGAGTTTATAGGAGGAAAGGGCATCCAAAAGCAGGTAGAGAGCAAGGAAGAAGTGGAGACCAGGAACAGGCAAGTGAAAGTCACCCACACAGAACCATAACTTATACCCCGTTCCTCCTCCGAGACCCCAAACCTTATAAGGTTCTCCTCCATAGTTTCTATCTAGATCAGTAGTATGGAAATTTCTGGACTTATTTTCAGAGAAGTGAGCCCCCTTCATTAGAGAAATGAATACATGAGAATGACATGAGAGTAGTTCCTAAGAGGGTGAATTGACCAAGATAACTTGTCAGTAAATTCTGCCATCTGTGTAAAAGATGAAATGGGGCACTCCACACCATGCCTGGCTCCCTGGAAAGAGCAGAATCAATGATCATCATCATCAGGGGCTTCTTCCCTACGGAATGCTTACATGCAGGCACTTTGCCTCTGCTTTGGGCACACTGCCTCCTTGGCCTTTAGACCTATAAAGATCCTCTGAGCCCAGCTTTCTAGATGATGAAACTGAGGCTCTTAAGAAAAAGCAATGTGCCCAGGCTGGTAACTGCTGCAGCCAAGGTATAAACCCAGAATTGTCTGTTTTCAGAGTCTCTGCACAGCACCACCTCTGTAGAACTCCAGAGCTGAGGGGTCTGCACGTGGGTGCCTGTGAGCACTTGCATGTCCAGTCTTGGTGGAATAAACCTCTATAGTTACAGCCTTTGTTTCTATAGTGTTCAGTGACCTGTGGTGAAGGAACAGAGGTGAGGCAGGTCCTGTGCAGGGCTGGAGATCACTGCGACGGTGAAAAGCCGGAGTCCGTCAGAGCCTGTCAGCTGCCTCCCTGTAATGGTAGGTGTGATACTAATTGATTTCACTGCTCTGATAACGTTTCTGAATCGCAAAGAGAAGAATTTCTTTTCAGGATAAGTTCTGGAATTTATATTTGCTTATCAAGAAATAATCAAGGAAAAACATCCTTAAAATATTAGTCTAAGAATTATTTAGGGTGGGGGGGACTGCTTATTTTCCATTATGTTCTTTAATTTCACATCATTGAAAAAAGTTGATTTAACATTGCACCAGGTTTTGATATATATATTACTAACATTATTTAAAGTTTAGGCATGAAGATAGTAACTGTTACTCAACCCGATAGCCATTTCCAATAACTGTCCATTAATATACGGAGTGATTTCAAGATAGACACCTTGCACACATACTAAAATTAAACATTTGCCTGATCTACCAACACTGTATTGCAAAATCGGACCTTGTTTTATTTAACTGATTTGCAATTTTAAAACAAAAATGTATTGGATAGTTTCCTTCTGTATGAGACTCTCTCCTTCCACCTCTTTTTCTTTCTGTTTTCATTCTCTGTTTACAACTGTTTCTTTCCCTCCTTGATTTCTTGGTGCCTGTCTTGCTCTCTGTCTCAGACATAATGTCTGTGTGTCACTCACTTTCTCTGTGTCTACCATCATACGTGCTTTTTGGGGTGGATGGGTATAAACCCTCTTCTTGTTCTCTCTATCCCTCCTAGTCTCCCTAACTTCACCTTTCCCGCTCCCTTGTCTCCCCTGCTGTCTTGGGCCATTAAAGCTGCTATAATAAAATACCTCAGACCAGGTAATTTCTAAGTAAGAAAATTTATAACTCATAGTTCTGGAGACTGGAAAGTCTAGTATCAAGGCACCTGAACATTAGTGTCTGGTAAGGGCTTCATAGATGGTGCTTTGTCTTCACATGAGGAAGGGGGCTGGGGAGGAACCCTGGAGACTTTTATAAAGGCATTAATCCCATAAAGGGCTCCATATTTGTGACCTAGTCACCTCCTAAAAGCCCCACCTCTCCATACCACCACCTTCAGGGTCATGCTCCAACACATGAACCTTGAAGGGACACACTGCCTTCTTCCTCTCAGCCCCCTTGTCACGACTCCTCCATCTCTTCTACTCCAGGTCTCCTTTCTTCCTATCCCCTCCACGGTTCTGTTCTCTTCTCACTGTCTCGCACTTTCTCTCCTTCCCTGCTCATCCTCCTGCACCACAACCTTCCTCTTAAGAACAGTTCTCCTACATCCATGCCTGATAAATAACAATGGCAGCCACTGCTTTGAAACACTGGTGAGTCTCAGGACTAAACAAGTCGCTTTTCCTGCAGCCTACAACTCCGTAAGTAAGCCCGTAGGTGAATCTCAACATCTGCTGTGCTATTTTTTTAATCCAAGAAAAGCAGCCAGGCCTATTTTATCGAATGTTTTATGTTTTAAAAATCTCAACTTTCATGTCTTTAAGCCTTAAACATAATTTCACTATAAATTTTTCACTTGAAATGGCAAGAACAAGTATGACCACAAGGGGGAGACATAGGACTTAACATTTGATCACTTTGGAAAGGGGGAATGCTCTTTGCTTTGACTTGGGTCTTGAGCTTTCAGACTTTAAAGTTTACTGTCATTATATTTTGTCCTTATATAGCTACTGCTGTCAAGAGGCTGCATACTTTGTAAGCCTTATTGGACACGATAGAACTGTGTCCAAGTGCCAATAAGATTTTGCTTGATTCTCCTTCATACAGAAGAAAATGTCTTTACTGTAAAACCTAGGTGCAAAGGAGATAGCATAACTAGATTAGTGGTTCCACGGTTCTTTCAGCTGCTCTTTTGCTCTGGCCTAAAGATCAATTCTGGTTTCTGCCAAATATGTAGTAATCCCCCTCAGAGTCTTAAGCTACTCTTAGGAGAAAAATGGCCTTTTGTGACCAGGTCTGAAGCCCTTCCCATCTATGCCCACATTACCATAAAGTTAATGTGTTCCTTTATAGCCCTCCCTTTACCTCCTCCCCCAAGGAGCACATTCTGGCTCTGATGGATCTCTGCAGTGCCATGGTGCTCATACTTATGGTTTCTCACATGGGGTCCTTCTCTAACACAGGACAGGTCATACCTCCAAGGTAAGCCTTCAAACAGAGGAGATGGGTTAATCGTCAAAGGAAAGAGAATACAGGTCTTTCAATTAAGGTCTCTTGAACATACTGGAAGAGGTTTCCTTATTTTAAGATGTAGGCATAGAAAAAGTAATTCACAAATGATGAGGAATTGATATTTAAGTGAAACCAATTAATGTAATCCTCAGGCTTTCCCATTGTAATTAGATTATGGCCTCAGATAATATGAAGAATTCAAACACATAGTATATATTAGGCCTCCGAATGTCAAGGCCATGCATCATCCCACAATTAGAACCTTTTGTTTTTTCTTTTCAGTGTCTCTGGCAAGTAGCAGAAATATGCTATTTCCCAACACATTGTGATTTTTTTATTATCATTAATTTATTTATCTATTTTAATTAGTTATATATGATAGCAGAATGCATTTTGATTCACTACACACAGTTGTAGCAAAACTTTTCATTTTTCTGGTTGTACAGCATATAGCATCACACCCTATGTGCAGTCATACATGTTCCTAGGTTAATGATGTCCATCTCATTCCACCATCTTTCCTAATCCCATGCCCCTTTCCATCCCTCCCTCCCCTTTGCCCAATCAAAGTTCATCCATTTTTCCCTTGCCCCTCCATTATGGATCAGTGTCCACTTATCAGAGAGAACATTTGACCTTCAGTTTTTTGGGGATTGGCTTACTTCATTTAGCATGATACTCTCCAACTCCATCCATTTACCTGCAAATGCCATAATTTTATTATTCTCTTTTAATGCTGAGTAATATTTCATTGTGTATATATGCCACAGTTTCTTTATCCATTCATCTATTGAAGGGCATCTAGGTTGGTTCCGCAGTTTAGCTATTGTAAATTGAGCTGCTATAAACATTGATGTGGCTGTGTTACTACAGCTTGCTGGTTTTAAGTCCTTTGTGTATAGACCAAGGAGTGGGATAGCTGGGTCAAATGGTAGTTCCATTCCAAGTTTTCTACAATGGAATATTCTTCATTAGTACCAGACACTGTTTGACCTACTGAATAAACTTATGAGAAAATTGACAAATTTTACCCAAATTTGTGCTTTCCAATAAGAATCTGAAAAAATTCAATGGCAAACATAAGACCATGGCATTCAAGATGGATAATATTCTTTTTATCAAAATGGTATTTTCATTTTTCTTTTGGTATTACATTCTCTTAAGAATTACTTTATTCCAAAAAAATCTCTAGTGTTTGATTTTAATGTAGAGGGTACCCTATTAGAAAGCCAGAAATACAGTCTAATAAATTTTCATAACAACAGATGCTCCTTTTTATCCTAAGATATATATTCCTACTTGGAAGAAAAAAACTATCCTCAGTGGTCTGCTAGAGATTTTAAAAAGTTGAAGATCCCAATCCTTTGTAGATAATGTAGATAAGACTGCCGATTTCAGCAAATTCATCCTAATGTTCATATTTTTAAAGCAGAGGCTCATGTGACAGCTCCCATTGATGTCAGATTTTATAATATGATCAATTTTAATTTTGTCTCTCCTTTTATGTTTAGAGATGCATATTGTTTTTTTCTTTTCTTTTTGCAGATGAGCCATGTCTGGGAGACAAGTCCATATTCTGTCAGATGGAGGTGCTGGCAAGATACTGCTCTATCCCAGGTTATAACAAGCTCTGTTGTGAGTCATGTAGCAAGCGTGGCAGTACCCCACCACCAGCATACCTTCTAGAAGCTGCTGAAGCTCATGATGATGCAGTCTTCAGTCCCAGTGATCTCCCTGGATCTCTAGTGATGCCTACACCTTTCACCCCTTACTATCCAGAGACTCCTGCTGAGAAAAAGTCTTTGAGTAGCATCTCTGCAGTGGGAAGTCCAAATGCATATGCTGCTTTCAGGCTGAACAGTGAACCTGACGGTGCTAACTTACCCCAAAGGAGAGCTCAGCAAACCAGAAGTAAGACACTGAGCCTGGTCTCAATACCGTCCTCTGCACCCACCAAGAGTGGCCACCTCCATTCTGCTTCACAGAGGGCAGCCGCTTCCTTCCTGGCAGTCAGTGATTCAATAGGTGCCTCTTCTCAGGCAAGAACCTCAAAGAAAGATGAAAAGATTATTAACAAGAGACGTCTGATAAGATCATCCACCTTAGAAAGATGAAAAAGAGAAAATTTAAGGGTAGAAATCAGAGGGAAACCTGGACAACCTCCCTCTCCACATGGTGCATACAACTTAGTGAAAATCTCCATAGCTCGCCAATTCATTTTATCCACAAGTGAAAGAACAAAAAGTGCTGGTTCACTTTTCTAGTTGCTTTCATCCTCCTCCTGTTCTGCATTGACTCATTCACCAGAATTCGTTGGAAGAAAGCACCAAAGATTACTAACGGGGAAAATAGATTGCTATGTGTGTTGGTCACTCTCTAATGAAGAAAAGGGACTGGAATCAATTGTGCATATCAGCTGGATTTTTGTTTTAAAAAGTTACAGTAAACATTTTAAAAAGAGATGCCAACAGTTTACACTTCAAGAAATTTTGGAAATAGAGCAGAGAAATCATAGACTTGTATTCCTATTTATCTATATTAGAAATATTGTATGAGCAAATTTGCAGCTGTTGTGTAAATACTGTATATTGCAGAAATCAGTATTATTTTAAGAGATGTTCTCAAATGATTGTTTACTATCTTACATTTCTGGATGTTCTAGGTGCCTGTCATAGAGTATTGCCTTATTTTACATTCCATAGATTGATTTTCAAGGCAGAATGTTGAGAAGTTAGAATGATAGCTACCGACAATACAAGAGGTTTTGTTGTATGACTTTTGTTGAATCAATAATGTGATACCTAAATTATAGAAAAAGAAAAAAACAGAAGCTTCAGACTTGTAAGTCTTGCTTTACCTATTGCCTTCCATCCTGTAATTAAAAGGAATTAGAAGTGGTGTCAGAGTACACTTTTGGTCACAGAGAACAGTGAATGAGCAAGATAAAGCCAAAACCCTCTTGCCAGGACCTCTGTAAGCACCATTGAGGTGTCCTGTGTTCTTTTGTTGTTTAATTTCCTAGTGTTGGTATACAAACAGTTATACTTGATGTACTATATTAATCATAAAGAAAAAAGTTCTGGAAAGATTTGTGTGTTGGTAGCTGAGAAAATACCATCAAACTTGAATTAACCCTCAAGGATAGTACTGCTTTGTAAGGTTCAAGAAAGCATTTGTCAATGGTTAAGATATTTATTTTCTGCATGGTTCATATCCAAATGTTCACAACCACAATGCATCTGACTGCAATAATGTACTAGTAATTTATGTCAGTGATCACCTTGCTCACAGCAAAGCCAGAAATGCTCTCTCCAGGGAGTAGATGTAAAGTACTTGTATATAGAATTCAGAACCGAAGATATTTATTAAAAGTTGATTTGTTTTCTTGATGGTATTTTTATGTACTAAATATTTACACTAATATCAATGATATTTCGTAAACTAGAGAGATAATTAGCATGCATTTGTTTTGTGCATAGAGAAGAAATTTAAGCAAACCACCACAGCCAATGCAAAAAGCTAAAACTGAACAAATTTGATGTAAAAATTTTGCATTTTTAAAATAGTTCATATAGAGCTGATGACTTATTCTCGTTCAAAGAAATAGTGAATTAGTTACTTCAGGAATGTATTCTCAGCATAATGTTTTTGAGGTCAGTACATCAACTGCCTAAAAGCACATTATGCAAATTAAAATACAAATATGCTAACCTCTCAAAGCACAGAATGTGCTAAGACTTCTGCATTTTAACTGTTGTAAAATAACAGTCGAAGCCATTGACTCAATACCTCTAAAGAATCGCTGCTACTTTGTGCAAGAATTTTAAAGGAGAGTTCCAGACAGATAATAAAATAATCCCCTGGCCTTAAATAGAAATAATTTTTTATTTTCCCTAAATGTTTCCCCAGAATGAAATTCTCTCTAGTTTACTTGCGTGTGCATACGTCTTGTCCACAGGGAATATACAGATGGTCACACACATACACCTCTCATAAAGATGTACATATTCATTATACTTCTGAGCTTCCTTTTCTACTAAGCTAAAAATTCCTTTTTATTAACGTGTACACTACTGATGCTGTTTGTTGTATTGGGAACACACATAGCAATAAAAAAAAATGTCAACACAGATCTGTTTTTTTCTAGATTTTATCATCAGATTCACCCCATGGTCCTGGACTAGTATCTTTCTACAAGTGAATGGGCTTAAATTAAATGACAGTGACTCCTATTTTCACATTAGGGTGTATCATTTTTAAAAAAGAGAGAATAATAGATTGTGGGCTGTGGCATTCAGCTAAGATCTGTCCTACCATACTACAGAGAGGGAAAAAGAAGATGGTAAAAATGCTAGTTTTATGACAGGGAAAAGGGGGGCTCCTATCTTTCAACATGTGCAATCTTGTAGTGATTTTTAAATACAAGCCGCCCACCAGCTTTGAATCCTGATTACCTGAGGATTGGTGGGAACAGTCCTCTCAAGATTCAGGACTATGGGAAGAAAGGAACATACCAGAGAATGACCTCTGATTATGTAACAGGAGACACTGTTCAAATAGGTAACCATCACATTACAAAGTAGACAGACTCAGATCTGGTCCTTATCTAACACTTCATACCTGAATAGCCTTGGGTAGCCTGTTTTAGGGTCCTTATCTGTATAAGGAGAACTGTCAACATCACTGATTGATTGTCAAGAGAAATGAGATAAGCTGTTAACACAGGGCCTAACACATAATGGCTCATAATAGAAGAATGTCCTTGTCCTCATAGTCTTCATCATTATCTTCTCTAGATCTAGGTTCAACAGCCAGTGTGAATCACTGTAGCTAAGTCTCATTAAGAATGGAAAATGTATAGTTTTGAGAATTTAAAACTACTCAGCTTTAAAAATTGATAGAATGAACTCATTAAAAACCATCTCTAAATGTTGATGCTGAAGAATTTTAGCTAATTGTTGCCACTTTCCCTTTTCCAACAAAAAAGAATTAAATTAAGGGGCTCACTATTAATCGCATATTCCTGCAAAGATAGTCAATGGTGTAATAATGTTCCAAATTATTAGCAAGTAAAGTGTGTTTCTCATTTTTACATTTATGTATTTTTAAGAGAAAGCCACTTAAATATGATGAAAGAAAAAAAATCAAGTGAGAAGTGATGAAAACATAAGTGAAAAAAGGAACATCCTTTGTTAAAAGAAATGTTAAAACAGGACTGTTAAAACTGCTTAAAATTAATAAAATGTGAAAACCACCTTGGAGTTAGGCATTTACCATGACAATACCTAATAGAAACATTTGCTTGGTGCTCAGATACTTTTGATAAATTCACCCCCCAGAGCCAGAAACAAAATTTTAAACATCACTAAAATATTGTCCACCAAAAATAACAAAAATAAAGCATAATTTACTAAAATGAATGTGATATCCAAAACATGAATTATATAAAGAAACAAACATGCTGTAAATTTTCTGCAAATCATCTTGCAGAATACTTCCTAGGCTTCCCACATCCTGGTGGATATAAGTGTGGGGGAAAAAAAAATTCCCCATGGCTACCCTAATGATACTGCATTAAAAATATCTATTTGAAATGTTGCTATTTTCCAGCCAATTCATAGGTTCAAACAAATCATTGATTTTTCTAATTATCTTTTACCCATTTGATTGTTAACAATTCACCTGGGGCTGATTTTGGTTTGTTTAATCTACCAAAACTTCCTAAATATTCTGTTAAGGGAAGAGGATGATTTTTCACATCCAACTATTATTCTTAATGTTGCTATCCTGTCCTGCAGGATCAACTCCAGAAGTTTAAACCAAGTAAAAAACCTCTTGTGCAATCTGTCATTACTAGAGTGACATCCATAGGAAGGACAATTCTTTGAAGATCCTCATCTTGAAGATTTACATGATGCTCACATAGTAGTTGAAGGGGGGAAACAAACTTCATTGTGATGGAAAATATAATCACAGTAGGTCTGTTTTCTATTTTGATGACAAAGTGATAAGTTCTGAAATTCACAAGACTTTAGGGTCCCTGGTCAAGAGTGTGAGTGCTAAAGTCTGACAGCTGGGCTTACATCCTGATTTGCAGTCAACTCATGATTTGACTGTTTTTTTCTTTGTTTTTTTTTTTTTGTTGTTGCTGTTTGTTTTGTTTTGTTTTGTTTTTGTTTTCTTTCACATGCCCAAACAAACCTATTCCTTTATCTGTAAAAGGATGGTAATGGTATGCATTTCATGGGCTGTTAGGTAAAAACTTCTACAATCCAGGAAAAGCAGCAAATACAATTCCTGCAGACATTGCATGTTCAATATAGGTTTGTAATTGTTTTTACCAGAAAACCTGTGTTTAAAGATATATATCATTTTACAGATAATCAACAGACCTCAAAAGATTGAATTCAATCATTTAAAACAAAAGCTACAATCTTCACATAGTCCCATCTGCCCAAAAGTGTCCCTTGTATCCAAAAGAATGTGGAACACATTGATGCAGAGATTTGTATGAACAATAACATATAACAGTTATTACATGAGCTGGCAGATGACTCCAAAAATCAAGGCAACTGCCTTTCTGTGGTACATTATACACCACAAGATAATGTCCACAGACATGCTGCCACTAAACCCTCTTTCGGCAAGTAGCATACTTTCTCTGAGGTCCAGAGAAGGGACTCAGGCTATTACATGCCAAGGGAAGGAGGACTCACATAGGACCTTAATTCTAATTGAACTACATGCTGTCTCTGGCCACACAAATATCCCTATTTATTTATTGTATTCTTCATTAGTACCAGACACTGTTTTACCCACTGAATAAACTTCATAACTACCTAACACAGATCTGTAGTCATGAGTGTGGGGTCCCTTCCTTTTCCAGCCTTTTCCTCCCTCTGCCTTATTGGACAGGATCAGGAACATTGGAGGACATTTATCGGAATGAGTCACATTTCTCTATTTTTACCAGAAGCTCTATCTAAATCATAAGATGTAATATTCTCGTGTTTTGTTGGGTCTATCTTTATATCTCGGATGCTGCATGGTACTTGGAGATGGCAACATAGCCTCTGGCAGAATGTTTTAATCTCTCTGATGTTCCAACATGGACCTCCAATGGTCAGCAAAGGCCACTTTGATTCCAAATACCTTGGCTTTGGATTTTCATGTTGGAAATGCCCTTGAATGAGGTATAGTTGAGATACATGGTTTCTTTAACCACAAAGCCAGTTCTATGATTTTCTTCCCTCTACATTTGTACTCTGACTTTCTGATCTCTTTTATTACTTATCCACCAAACTTCTCCAGAGATTTGCCCAGGTCACAGCCTTTCCTCCCCAGCACCCACCAACGTTCCTTCCAGAGCCCACTGCAGCTGCCTTCCCAAGCACACACAGGAAGAGCTCTCTCAGCAGCCATTTCCAGTAGATGCCTCTTGCTCCAAATCCTTCATGGAGTTGATGAGCTTTGTGTTCTGCAATATGCCAGGCATCGTTGTAGGTGTTTGGAATATCACAATGCGGAAAATGGGAAAACCCTGCCATACTCCTAGGGTCAGCTTGTAGTAAAGGAAACAAACAGTATTCAGGTGGGTTTGCTAGATGGCATGTCAAAAGGCGATAAGAGCATATTGTAATGTCAAGGAGGATGGAGTGGTGGATCTCATTTTGGAAGCGACAGGAAAGAGTATCCAGTGTAAGCCCTAAGGTAGAATAATGTCTGCAAGTTTAAGGAGAAAGGATAGCTATATAGGAGTATTTCTTTCTTTCTTTTTTTTTTTTTTTTTTTTTTGAAACAGTAGAAGAGACCATCAGAGAGGTAATAGGTAGATGAAAAAATCACACAGGACCTTATGGGTCAGTTCAGAACTTTGGCCTTTTTCCCCCATATTGTCTACAGCATTACTGGCCTATGTGAAAAGAACACAGGATAGACTCTCAGAAAACCTGGGCTTGAATCCTCCTTCCATCCAACTGGAGAACTTACCTCCTGGAGAACTTACCTCCTAAGTTCTCTTTGTCCCCTCAGATATAAAGTGAAATGAAAACACTATCTCATGGGCTTTTATTGTGAACCAAATGAGCTCACAGGCCTGAAGTGTGTTTTTTAAGACACATATATGTTCTTATAAATAAGCATTGGCTTTTTTATATATCATAGACTTTACCACTCTACCATCTGGGATCAGATAACTTCTAAGTCTGAGGGGAATGTGTAGGACATCCGGGGAGATACCCTGTTCCTCAGTCTCCTTGGCAGTTCCTTTCTCTCTTACTGCCTCTTAGAAGGTTGATTCCCAAGTCTATGTATCTGAGCCTCCACTTCCAACCTACAAATACACTCACAGGGGTCTCCTGACCATCTTACCTCTGCCGTCAGAAACTGTACTTCATTTCTAAAACCGTGATGACCATCCTTCCTGAATCCCAGTCCTCAGTCCTGTGTGCTATGTTGCTCGCTCACTAGAAGCAGCCTCATGGAGGACCAGCCCTGATTTCTCCCTACCGCCCTCTGGTCTCATGTTTAGTCAGCCTGTGTGTCCTGTTGTTTTCACTCCTGAAATGTCTCCTGCATCTGTACCCTTTTTGTAGTCCTCAAGATCTATGCCTGGTTCCTATCAGATTAACCTGAACTATCACAATGGCTTTACAGTTCTCCCTCTGTCATTGGAACATCTCCTGCCATCACATTTTCCTTTGTGTATGTCACCTTCCTATTAAAGCCGTATCATGCAGAACAAAGTGCGCCCATGCTTTCATGTCTTCAGGGCCTTATGCAACATTTTATATCCCTAGCCCACAAAGTCTCATCCCAGACCTATTTTCCCCTCCATCTCATTCCACATAAAACTAATTGGAGGGGTTGTGTTCAGCAGTAGACTGCCTGCCTAGCATGTGGGAGGCACTGGGTTTGATCCTCAGCACCACATAAAAATAAATAAATGAAAACTAACTCTAGCCTCTCAAGCTCCCAAAACAATGAATGAGTCCCTTTTTTCTCTGAATGAATCTGATTTTAGAGAAGGAAAGGGCCATTTCTGAATACTTGCAACCCAGACTCTTGCACACTTAATAGATAGTTTCTTAAATAAGAGAGCACGTAAATTCTTAACCATTCCTCATATGGGCACAATTTTCTTCCATCTCTTCCTGTTCCTACTCATTTCATGCCATGCCTTACTCTGCTTACAGATCAGTAGATTTGCTTGGCAAGGATACCCGGTTCATTGATTGCAGTAGAGATTATTTCCAAGGGGAAAGCTAAACTTGTTAAACCCAGTAGCCATTAAATGGAAATATATACCCTTATTTTAATCATATGATTAGAACTGTTAAGCCACTCAATGCAAAAGAAAAGTATTTGGATTGCTGAATTCATTAATATATAGCTGGAAGCAGGATGATTAGAATACAAAAAAAATTGACTTTAAATTATAGCCTGGCAGGGATTTCTAAGAGCAATGAGAAAGTGTGGTGATCTTGTCTAGTCTCATATTTTTAAATACCATCTATTGACTGAAAACTCCCAAATTTATTTCTCATTTCCTGAACTTCAGACAATCATTATAATTACTGATTTGAAATTTCCATTTGGATGGCTAGTAAAAATTGACAGCCTAACAAATACAAATTTGAACTCATTTTCCTACAGTATTTCCACCCTCAATCTGTTGTATCTGGAATTTTTATTCTTTCGGGTGTCTCAGGTCCACACCACAGAGCTACTGGTGACTCCTTATATTACTATTTTCTATTACTGCTATAACAAACTACCACAAACTTCCTGGTGTAAATAGTACAAATATTATCTTACAGTTCTGTAGGTCAGAAATCTTAACACAGGTCTCCATGGGCTAAAATCAAGGTATCAGCAGGTCCGCATTCCTTTCCAGAGGCTTTTCTAGGTTCTAGCTCTGTCCATATTCCTTGGCTATGGTCCCTTCTACCTTCAAAGCTAATAACAAAGGTCAGTACTTTCCCTGTAGCTTCTCTCTGATCCTTCTGACATCTCATCATTGGCTCATCACGAAGGTAAAAGTTCTCTGCTTTGAAGAACTCCTGTGATGAGATTGTACTGCTTAAATAATCCAGGAGAATTTCTCCATCTCAAAGTCAGCTATTTAGCAACTTTAACTCTATTTGAAACCTTAAGTCTCTTGTGCCAGGTGACATGTATTTACAGGTTCTGAGAACTAGGATATAGATATCTATGGGTAGGCTATTATCTGCCTACCACACTCCACTCTCTTTCACCCGTCATCCAAGTATTCAAGAAATCCTGCTCACTCCAACACACATTTGTATACACTCATATACCATCTGCCCACATGTTACCACCTCCATTCCTATTGCCCCAGTCCAGGTCAAGGTCATCCCTTAACAACTGCACTCTTGGCTCAGCAGCTCCTTATTTTACTGAGAATATTTACAATTACCTCACACCCCTCACCCCACTGTTCTCACTTTCTGTTATTCTCTTTCTCTCACATACTATACAGCAGCCAGTGCAGCCTCTTTCCTGTTCCTCAACATGCCAAGGCTACTCCTGCCTTGGAGCCTTGGCATTAAATAAAACTCTTCTTGGGATGCCTTTTCTGGAAATAATCCATTTTGCTAAATTCTTCACCTCCTTCAAGGACATGCTCATAAGTCACCCATAAAATGAGAACTATCCAAGTCACTTGCTTAAAATAGCAAAGTGCTCCATTCGAAGACTCTCAGTTCAAGAACTTTGCTTAGGTTTTCCTTTTTCCGTCACACTCGTTTCCTTCTAACTTATCATTTAACTACTTTCCTTTGATAAGATGTAAACCCCACAAAGATGGGGATATCTGTTTCGGGAGCTGATGTGTCCCAAATACTTAGAAGAATAAAACTGGTAGATTCAAGCAACAGATGGTCAATGGAAATTCAGTGCACCATATTCATTGTTACTAACAATGGTACAGTAGAGTTGAGGAAATGGCCTTTACAGTTTGTTACCTGGTTCTGGTTGCTCTACAGCTAGTTATCTCTGTGCTCTGGCAATTCATTTCAGCAATCTTGCCACTGTGTATCTATTTGAAATTGTAGGTATGGAGAGTTTAATACTAATATACTAATAGGGTGTTATGGATAAAACACCTTAAGCAGTGCTTGATAGAAAATTAAAACTGTACATTCATTGCTGCTATTAATTTAAGGTATATAAAATATTATGAAGGTTTTCATATAGCATGCTCTATTTGTTGACTATCAATGATATTATTTCACTTGTTCCTTCAAGTAACTGGTCCTTTGTATTATTTGTAGGTGGTCATATTTTACTACTGCAGCACTCCTAGGAATACCTGAATACAGATTTCTCCGGTGTTATATAACACTGAATTTATGCATATTTTATCTTATGCAAAAGACTTTTAACATTAAAGTTTAAATTGATAGATAGGAGGTATGTTGCATCACATCTTAGTTCACTGGATAGGTTACTATGTGGCTGACAGCTATGAGGTCAAGAGCACAGAGTTGAAAACTGCCACTACCACCAGGTGTTTCTATTTTAAGGTCCATGAATTTTTCTTCTCATATGTAGTTGTTATTTCATGTATGTTGTATATCCCACCATTTATTACATCACACACACTTATACGCACATATACTTCCTTTCCTGTTCTTTCAAAGTGCTATACTCAAAAGATCCTAAAAACACCTTCACTGAAGTTGCATGGAAAGTGTCTGTGTTTCTGAGGAGGGGTGATTGGGAGTGACCATGCAACAGATCACAAATATCTTTTAAAACATGTTAGGTAAGTCTCTCCCTGAAAGGTCACTATTGCAAACACTTTCTTCTTAAAGTTCTCTACGCCACCTGTTGAGAGCCATAGCTGAAGGAGCCCCAGCAAACTTCCAACTGCCAGCAAACTTCCAGCTGCCAGCTGATGATTGGCTCACAGCGGCCCCAGCAAACTTCTAGCTGCCAACTGATTGGCTCCTCTGCGGTGATGCTCATTGGGCTGTTTCCCTGCCCTTTCAGACCACGGAGCTACTCATTGGGGGACTTTTTTGGCTCCGCCCACGCAACCCAGCCAATCAGCCTCAAGAGCAGGAGGAGTGGGGGAAGTTGAGAGGCTTGGGGGAAGCCGGTGGTGGCAGTTGGGCTCTGAGGGTTTTCCTGAAGAGCTGTGTGGTGCGGTGTGTGTGTTCTAAAAATAAAGTTTGTTTCTTTTGACAAGTGGCTCCTGAATTGTGCTCAGCCAGACTGCAGCAGCCACTCCCAAAACTCCTGGCCCCTCTCTAACAAGCTTCTAATTCTTTCCTCCATCAAGAAGCACTAGGCATGTTTCTAAGGAAGCCAATATATTTTATCTGGGTGTGTTCATCTCCACCACTAGAATGCCATTGCACTAAATCCTGAAAAGAGAGGATAGCAATTACAGAGATGATGTTTCTGGTGTCAAGCACATCAGTGAGTGATATATGAGGTCTTTGGATAATGGATTCTTGCATTTTTAATGATCAACAGAAACAATTATCAAGGAAAAAGAATGGAGATAAAATTTCTAATTAAATTTCTGGCTTCATATCAATTGTGGTAAGTATATTAAAATGAATCCACTGCCTAAATTGTATATAAGACTTAATATAAAAATGATATTTATAATATAGCTTTGAAATTTATTTAACTGTAAACAATTCAACTAACTTCTATTTGGCTCTGATTTCTCTCAAATTCCTATGTATGGATGGAAATTATTGCAAAGTGACAAATATTTAATTTATAACTAGTTTTGTGTTATGAGTATAATAGAAATACTACAAATACTAAATATAACAAGGCTGATAAAAAGTATATTTTACCAGTAAATATTTATTAATTTTTGTTTTATAGTTTTTTTTTCCCGTTAGTATTCAAATAACATTTTTTTTGTGTGTGTGGTTTTAAGAATGTTATATGCCCTAAAAGCAAGGGCACTGAACCTACATTTACTAAAAAATAAGAGACCTAGTTTAGAAAACATCAAGGTCCTGATGTCACCCACAGAGTCTTCACTGATGGATTTTGGGACTGTACTGTTGTTATGTCTGGAAGACGTGTGTGGACCTTGTTGACCTGGTCTAAAGTCATGCTTATGACCTCAAGGAGGTAACTTTCCTTTTGGAAATTTCATAAAGAAAAATGTAATCTTTAATGAGATTATTAAAGAATCTTATTTTATAATTAGAACTTATATGGAAATTTTTTTTCTTCTTCTTGGGAGAAATTTAAAACACGTGACTTGTGTTTTCTTTCCCCAAAGCTTCAGAAGTCAGGTTCTCATCTAAGTTCAGATAAGTTTCACCTTAAGCTAAAATTGTCCTCTGGCAGGGAGTTGTCTTTCAAAAGGCCACAGATGAGCCATCCACAAATGTATAACTCATTCCTGGTCAAGTATTATATTCCTCTAAATTGAAAGATGGAACACAGAGCCATCAGAAATTCTTTTGACTATGAGTTATTTCCTGTGGCTCACCATTTTAGGTGAACATGTTTAACATGTTTAACAGAACATGTTAAGGGAAGAAAACTGTATTCTTCCACTGCAGTAAGGAGATGAGCCATGATGAGAAAAATCATCAAAACATACATTTGTATTTGCCCAAGAGTTGATAAAATAATTTCTCAAGCATAATCTCATTTAATCATCCTTATAACCAGGTGTGAAGGTAAAACTTGAAAGATTGATAATCGTAATTGTTAATTTATATAAGAAATTCTGAACAGTTAATCCTGATTATGCTAAAGCATTGTGGATGCACTTACACTCACAGGATATGCAATTTGCAAAGTTTTACTGTAGCAGAAAAGGTGAATAAACTATTACTATTATTTTGAGTGGAATGAAAATGAAAGAAATTGCTGCAATTTATTGTAGAAGAAAAAAAATTTCAAACTTTCCTATATCTACTGATTTTTATTAGAATAGAAACTACTTGAAAATAAACCAAGAGAAGTTGTAATTAGATTAATAATTAGAAATTATTTTTTAAAATTTATTTTATTAGTTACACATAACAGTACAATGATCTTTACAATTCATACATTTGAATCAAATGGGGTATAATTTCTCATTTTTCTGATTGTACAGGTTCCATAATCACATTGGTCATACAGTCACCTATGTACATACAGCAATAATAATGTCTATTCTGCTGCCCTTCCTATCCCCCCTCCCCTCCCTCCCCTCCCATCATTAGAAATTATTTTCTAATTTCTCCAATTTAGACAGGTATTATAATAAAGAGGAACATAATAAAAATTGATAGAAGTAATAGAAATGGTGATGTCTGGGTGATGTTATATATACTAGAGGGGAAGATCAAGTAGAAATAATACATAGAAAACTTAATTGATATAAGCTTAATTTATTTAATACATTTTGAATAGTACCCTGCTATTAAAAATGCCTTTTCCCCCTTAGCACCTAAAGAATATACTTTCTTTCAACAATTTAATATGAGGCTACAAAAAATATTTCAATTGATTTGTATGAAGAACACATATGACCATATTAAAACTTACAAGTTACAGTCTGAAAGTCAAACAGAAATCTTAAAGTCAGTAATATGTAGGGCAAAAAATGAATGGTTACCTTAATATCCTTAATAAATAAAGAAAATAATCCATCTGCTAATCTATTTATCATGTTCTTTCTCCTTCTTTTATTCATTTCACAAATGGTGTGGTATTTTTCTAGACTAAGATTTGGTAACTTTTCCCATAAAGAACCAGATAGTGAACGTTTTCAGTTGTGCAAATATTAAGGTCTTCCTTGTAACTACTCAACTCCGTATTTTAGCATGAAAGCAGCCATAGACAGCACATCATGCAATAAGCATGACTGTGTTGCAATGAAACTTTATTGTATGTAGCAGGCTGCATTTGTCCCATAGCTATTGTTTAATAATCCCTGTTCTAGAACATAAAAATAAAACCCCTAAAATCAGCATAATGTTTATAGTAGCACAATTCACAATAACCAAATCACAGAACCACTCAGATGCCCATCAATAGATGAATGGATTAAGAAAATGTGTTATATATCCCCCAGTGGGAGTTTTACTCAGCCATGAAAGCCAAGAAGAATGAAATTATGGCATCTGCTGGCCCATGGATGGAAATAGAGAACATCATGCTAAGTGAAATAAGCCAGACCCAGAAAATCAAGGGTCAAATGTTTTCCCTTATATGTGGACCTTGGAGCAAAGTAAAGGGGGGAAGGCATGAGTGGGGGGCAGGTGAGGGGAATCAGATATCATAAAGATACAGGGAAGATCAGTGGAGTAGAAGGTGATTGAGACGAAGGGAGAAGGATAAGAAAAGAATATAATGTGGAATGAATTTTACAAAATCATGCTATGTGCATGTATAAATATGCCATAGTGAATTCCACCTTTAAATATATCTATAAAGCCCCAATAAAAATAAATAATCAAATGAAAGAAAGACCAGTAGAGTAAAAGAAGGAACATAGGGGGAGGCAGGAAAAGAGAGAAGGAGGGTATTGGAACTAAAATGGTGTAAATCAAATACCATGCATTTTTGTCAGAATGAATCCAACTATTATGTATGACTCTAAAATTCACTAATAAAATGAAATAAATAAGTCCCTGCTCTCAGAAAATTTTCATTTTGATAATATAGATAATAAATAAATGTAAATATGTACATAAAAAGTTAAGTGGGAAAGAAGAGAGGCTGTACAGCAGGCTAAGGACAGAGTGAAGAATAAAGATGAAAAACACTTTTCAAATAGAAAAATAAGTAAAGATACAAAAATCTGTCTATAATACAAAATGCTAAAAGGTCTGATTTAATGATGATTAAATCAAAGACATTAAAACAGGAGGTAAGTACAATTTTTCACCTCACAGAATGGCAATCACTAAAGTCACAGTAAATAATGTTGGCAAGGATGGTTATATATTGATATGGATGATTGTCAATAATTTGTTGTCAAATTCTGAGAACAATTTGAAAATACCACTGACATTGCAAATAGGCACCCTTCCTAACATTTTCACTTATTAGAATGTCTTCTATGAAACATAAAATATATGCAAATAAGTATACTAGGATGTTTGATGTGATAACATGTTTAGCAAAAAAAACATAGCTTGTTCATAATAGAGGATACTTTAAATTGTGGGAATTTTATTCAATATGTGACACAGAGAGTCAAGAAATGTCTATTAAACACTTTAAATTTATAAACTAGGTCTCCATATTTTGACACAGAAAATTTCTGAAGTAGATTGTTCTTTTAAAAGGTTTGGTAAAAAATGTACAGGTAGAAAGGTACTATTTTTCTCTTAAAAAATAAAGCTAAATATATTGCACTGAAAACTTGTGGGCAAAGAAGAGACTCCAGCAAAATGACGTTGGGATGATTAGACATACATATAGGCAAAACTGAAACGTGATTCCCACACATACACAGAGACAGCTAATTGGAATACAGCCAGGTTTTGGCCTCCAAATTCATAGAATAAAACCATATCCCTACAGTAAATAATAAATTGTATTCAGGTTACATGGAGGTAGAGAGAATAAATAGGGGAAGCTTTCTTTTAAAATGAAGGAGAATCATAAAAAGACGGACTGAGGGTTCTAGCTCAAAGATAGAGCACTTTGCCCAGCATACACTAGGCCTTATATTTGATTCCCAGGGCTGCAAAGAAAAAGGAGTAAAAATTTTATAACTTTATAAAAGCAACATAAATAAATATTATGCACTCAAAATAATGAATAATTTATTTCATAAGAATTAAGATTGATGACTGAACTATTTTTTTCTTTTTTTACAATTCCTTTTTTTTTTATTTTAACATTTCATACATACATGGATTATAACTTCCCATTTTTGTGGTTGTACATGATGTGGAGTTACACTGGCCCCGTATTCCTATATGAACATTCCCATCCCTCCCTCCTTCCCCCCACTCCCCCTTGTCTAATCAGGGGAACCTCCCCCACCCCATCATGAGTCAGCATCCGCATATCAGAGAGAACATTCCACCTTTGGTTCTGAGTTGGTCACAATGAATTCTACTATTACATATAATTATAATGCAACAATAAAAATTTTTTTGAAAGAGGCCAGGTATGAAGGGCTGGTGATATAGCTCAGTTGGTAGAGTGCTTGATGCACAAAGCCCTGGGTTCAATCTCCAGCACTATTACAAATTAAAAAAAAAAAAAAAAAAAAAAGGCCAGGTGCCATGTTGCATACCTGTAATCCCAGGAGCTCTGGAGGCTGAGGCAAAAGGATCAGAAGTTCAAAGCCAGCCTCAGCAATTTAGTGCAGCCCTAAACAACTTATCAAGATCCTGTCTCAAAAAGCAGATGGGGATGTGGCTTAGTGATTAAGTACCCCTGGGTTCAATCCTTTGGACTAAACTACAACATAATGACCAACAGCCTTCTTATATACCAAGAACTAGAGGTTTCTTTTCCTTAATATTAAATTCATTTAACTGATAAACAGGGTACAATGTGATGCTTCAGTTACATAGCTATACACTGTATAAGATTTAAATCATATTAAACATACCCATTTCTTCATTTATCATTTTTTTATGATGAAAACTCATATTCTGTTTTAGCGTTTTGAAATGTACTGCACATTGTCATCATCTGTAACCATCCTGTTCTGCAGTAGCACATCAGAACTTCTGGTGCCTAACTCTAACTTAGTGCCCAGTGATAATCTCTTCTTCATTTATTTTTATTTTTTTGTGGTGCTGGGGATTGAACCCAGGGCCTTGTACCTGTGAGGCAAGAACTCTACCAACTAAACTATACCCTACCCCCACCTTCCCCCAATATAAGAACCAGTTTTAACATACAGTGGGAAGTAATCTCAACTACTTAGGAAACTGAGAAAGGAGGATCACAAGTTTGTAGCCAACCTCAGCAATTTAGGAAGACCGTGTGTCTCAAAACAAGGTGTGGCGGGTAGCGGGGAACGCTGGGAGCCAGGTGTAGTGGCACACGCCTGTAATCCCAGTGGCTTGTAAACTGAGGCAGGAAGATCCCAAGTTCAAAGCCAGCCTCAGCAACTTTGGTAAACTGCTCATAGTTCAATACCAGTACCAAAAAAAAAAAAAAAAAAATCAGGGCTGTAATGATTATAATAACAAAAAAAAAATGGGGAATGGGAATAAATCTTAATCAGGAATTTGATAATTCATAACAAAACTTATATTATTATAATATAATGGAAAAGTTTCAGTCAATTAAAAGCCATGCATGGTGTTGCACTTCTGTAATCACAGCAATTTGAGAGGCTTAGGCAGGAGGATCACAAATTATAGGCTAGCCTCAGCAACTTAGTGAGACCCTATCTCAAATGAAAAATGGTAAAGCACCCTTGAGTTCAAACCTTAATACCACCAGGAAAAAAAATGTATAGTGCCTGCCTTCCGCATAAAATATAACTGCCCTTACTTTGGAATTTAAATGAAAAAGATTAAAAATACATTAGAAAAAGTTATTAAGGAAACTCCAGACCTGTTCCCATTAGCATCAGAAACAGGATTAGAATGTTCCCTCTTATTATAGCTATTTCTAACAGTTCTGAGATTTCCAACAAAACACTGAGATAAAAATATGGGACTGGGGATGGAGCTCTATGGCAAGCTAGAGCACTTGCCTAACATGTGGGTTAGACTCCCACAAGGGAAAAAAAATCAATGGAAAACAAAAGAAAAGTGAAATGTAATTCTGAGAAGTTTATCGTAAAACAATTCATGTACAGAAAAGGCTGGAGATGTGGCTCAATGGCAGAGCTCTTACCTAGTATGCAGGAGACCCTGGGTTCAATCTTTAGCACCAAACAAAAAAACCCAGAATTTTGTTAAAATGGTTCAGCCTATTGGGGAGCTTTTTCATTCACAATCTGTTCCCTTACAGATTCTGAGAGGTTTTGAACCAGGTCCTATAAAGAAATAAGGACGCAGAGGTTCAGTAAAAGTGTCTGTGAAAGTACAGATGTGAGATTTCTCAGGCATATTGTAGAAGATCTCACCCAGCTCACAGTCCAGGAAAATTGCCAGTGCCTCTGGCTCTCACGTCTAACAGCAGAGGGTCTGGAACAGCTCCTGGAGCTTCATAGCCATCATTCAGTTGCTTCCAGCATCCCTGCTGGACTGATGGTCGCCTTGCCTTGGTGGACAGAGAGGCTTTGCAGATGCCAATAGCCCGCTCAGATCTGTCTCCCACTTCCACCTCCCAGAAATGCCTCCCAGGATAGAAATCTGGAAAACCCAGGACAACCGGGTAGAATGTAAATCTAGTTGGAATATCAGGAACGTTTTGTTTTCTCATTGTATATCAGACACATTTTTTATCCCCAGAGACAATCAGGTTAGGGTGGGCTGTTTCAGGGTCTAGAAATATATCTGCTTTGAATTCTTTAATTATTTTCTGCAGAGCAGAATACTGGGGAGGAAGATTGCAAGTTTCCTTCCTTAAATGAATTGAAAAGATGGGTGGGCTGACCTCACTGTCAGACTTCTGGTAGAAATGCTTAATCTGTGACAGCAGTTCCACCTCAGACAACACATTGTGCTCTGCGACCCTGCTTAGTAAACCTTTGAGTGCAGAAGCATAGTTTGAAAATGCTGTTATGTTTTCACTGAGTTTCTGTTCAGTGTCCTTCTCTTCTTCAGCTAACCTTGCAAGAGCTGCCTGTTTTCCTTGCTCTAAAAATTGGTTCCGTTGTTCAAATTCAAAGAATAATTTCTGTTTCTGGTGTTCCACCTTCTCTCTCAGCTCAATGCGTTTATTGCCTTGAATGCTTATTAATTTTTGAACATCTGCCACTTGCCTCTTCAGGGGCTTGAGGTAATTTTCAAGCATTCCCCTGTGATAAGAGGCAGCCTCCTTGATGGGCCTCATGTAGTGGCCCTGGTGATCTGGGGACCCAGCACATAGGGAACACAACAGCTCCAGGTCCTCCTCACAAAAAAGGGTCAGGACCTCTTCGTGTTTCTCACACAAGCTCATCTGGTCCTGGCTCTGCCTCTTCCTCTTCCTCATGCTGAGGTGGAGGAGCTTGGCAATTCAATCGTCCTTCCCAGCAGGGTGTTGCTCCTATAGTGCCTTTCTTTACACTGATGACGACAGACAGGACAAGGGAAACTGTCTTGATGACAACAGACAGGACAAGGGAAACTGTCTTGCGGATCTGCCCTGGACTGCTGGATGCAGGAGCGACACAAGTTGTGGTGATTGGGTCTTTCAGTTCATCCAGGCAGATGGGGCACCTGACTTCTTCCTGAAGTCTTATGAGGGCTGCTGTCACCGCCATTGGACTGGCTGAAAGTCTGCACTGAGTTGGGCTTTTTTAGGAGGTTGGCTTTGTGGGTATACTCCAGCCAGATGGTCTCACTTGAACTCCCTGGTTCTCACAGCCTTTGAAGTCCTAGCAGACCCTTGAATTCCAGATGCAACAGAAAGTCTCTTCCAGTGGCCTGCAGCCAATCACAACTGCTCTTCCAGCCTTTGGCAGCTCAGAGTTGCTGGAGTAGAAGGCTCCAGAAGGCCTGTTTTCCTGTCCTGTTGTCCTGTAAGAAGCTCTGAACTATTTTTTTTTCAACAAAAGGCTGAAAAAGGCAATAACTCTTAGACCAGTAGAATATATTTTGAAGACACATAATCTAAAGGATTGGTTTTCTAGAGTCAAGAAAAGAATGTATTTTGTGATACATCATCAATTCTTGAGTCTCTAAGTGTGTGAATGAAATCTCTTAGTACAAATATTTACAGGGTGATGACCACCCTCTCAAGTTCTTTAATATTTTTCTGAAACAAATTTTGATATATTTAATTTCATTCATATAACTCATTGATGATTCATCAAATGTATAATAGTACTCTACATATTAAGAGTGTTTATTCTGTTTTTCCAAAGTAAAGGGTAAGCTATTCCTTTAATGTCTACCTTTCAGATGGGGCCCAAGGGCAAAAAAATTTATTAGCATGCACTTTTTCTTTAGAGAAATGAAAATAAATACAAATCAACAGTAATATCTACCTGATACACCTGATAATACACAGAGGTATGGCTAATTATCAGACTGAATTCATAATTATAATCTCAAGATGATGTTTAATTTCATGCTGGATTGAATTTTAACCTGTCCCCTCCCTGTGCCCTGAACTGTTCCCTAGAGTTAGTATACTAACAGAGAACAATTTGGCTTTGTAAAATTTTTACTTTTTATAGTTGCTTTTTTATGAAAATGCTAACAAATATTAAAATAATCAAAAATAAGAATACAAAGGACTAAAGAGTTTAGCCACTCCAATAATTGCATAGTTAGATTTTATTGGCTTAATGTATTCTCTTAGGGGGTTCATGTTCAATTTCACCAGTTAAAAACTTTATCTTATCTATATTTACTCCTTCTTAAAATTTCAGAATTAAGTTATTTAGAGTAATAGAGAAAAATGAAAAAGCACATTATTTATTCTGTAAGTCTAAGAGACATGTCTTATATTTGCGTCACTGACAGTCATAGAGCAAATGATTTTATATGCAGGACAATCTCACCAAATACTCTGGAAATACTTTGTAATGTACTTTCACTTTACCTTTTGACCAAGTCAAACAAGATAAATACCTTTTATGTATTCCCTCCTAGACTTTAGTTTCCAATATGTTTTTTCTAGTATTTCTTCAATGCCTACACACTGATGCTTTCCCCCCTCAACTCTCTCAGCTTTCCTCCCTTCATTCCCTCCCTTTTCCTTCTCTCTCCTTCTTTTTTCCCCACCCATTTCTATCTATCTCCTTTAAGGAGGGAGATAGTTAAATGTTCTCTGGTCTCAAGCAATTATAATATGTTGAGGCATAATTAATATTTGCCACAAGTTTACTTACTTGTTAAAGGAATATTTCTGACTGCACTGTTTTGTTTCATATTAGTCCTACTTTAAAAAAAATATTCTTTATAGAACTTTAGCACTAGATAAGACTTTTGCTTCCCATGCTCAGTTCTGTGAGTAGATTTTTGCTGTTGTTTTCACTAATCTAGAATATTTGTTAGCCTTAGGTTTCCCATGTTGTTTTTCTGAACAGATATTAGCAATTAGAAGGCAATTCTTGATGATTTTCCTTCATTTTAAAAGAAAGCTTTCCCTATTTCTTCTCTCTACCTCCATGTAACCTGAATACAATTTATTATTTACTGTAGGGATATGGTTTTATTCTATGAATATGGAGGCCAAAACCTGGCTGTATTCCAATTATCTGTCTCTGTGTATGTGGAGAAAGTGTTTTAATTTTTAATATCACTAAATACTGATTATTCTGTTTCTCTTCTGTGTTTTAAATTTACCTGGTAATTTCTTAATTTTTTTAAAAAAAAACCCAGATCATCTGATTTCAAGTTTTTCTTTTTATGGGCAATGATCATCAACTGGGTGTGCTGGAAGGTTTTTGAAGAAAAGCCATGAAACTGACATCTTTAAGAGTTGGAAAATTGGGATGACATTAGCAATGTGGCTGACTAGATATACTTGGCAAGCTTCTCTCCACAAAACAGGTGCAAAATAAAGTAAAAACTTCTATTTTACTGGTACATTTGAAGTGGAGAGTTGGAGCATAGTGGAGATGTGGCAGGTTCTGTGGAACACAGACATCATGGCCTGTAAAGAGGTGTAGTAAGCACACAACATCTATTGTCTATCTCCAGATCAACCTACAACCAGAGAGATTTCACATGGTGAAAAAAGTATAAGGAGGAGGTCCACAGCAGTCACCACGAAGGGCATGAATACATGAGGTATTTACTTCTGGAGAAATCTACATCTTTCACAGGTTCTGAGCCCACTTTTGGCAATCAGCTGGGCAGCCTGCCTTGAGCAAGTCTGCCCTGTAAGTCCCATAAGGGTACTTGTGTAATCCTCAGAGACTGGCAGGTACCCTGTCTGGACTAATAGGCAGATCCTCTTTCTGGACTACTGGAAACATTGTGCCATCCCCTACTAGGCCCACCAGAGTGGCTCTACTCCCACCAGAGTGGCTCTACTCCCACAAGAAATGTTGGTATTTTGCTTCCACAGCTGTGCCAATTGTACCTTGCCTGCATGGGTCTGTCAAAGCAATGCCACACTCATATGACCCATGGAAACCAACAAACGCTCCATACAGACAGCTAGGTGCATCACTCCTTGAGTCATCAGAGAATCTACCTCACCTAAGAGAACTGTATTCCAGCTGATAGAATAACCCCACAAATCCCTGAAGCCTATGTTACTGACAAATCTTAAGCATTGCTGTTGGTGATTTCAGCTGAAGAAGATACCTGAACACTACACTATGGTGTCCACCTGGAACCAAAGTTAATGTAGCTTTCCCAGCTGATACCCTAGGATACATCACCAGGAGGAAGTCTTTTACTACAAAAGGCACCCATAAAATTGATAGAGTTGCAAATATCAACCTAAGGACAGAAAAAGTGCGAAGCAGCAAAGTAATATAATGCCTCTAAGGGAATGCAGTAGTTCTTTAGCAATCGATCTTAAAGAGAGTCAATGAATTGCCTGAAAAAGAATTTAAAATGATGATCTCTAAACTCAACAAGATACAAGAGAATACAGACAGATGATTCAATAAGGGAAGATAATTTATTATCTGAATGAAAAAATTCAACAAAGAGTTCATTAAAAAAAGAAACAAATGGAGATCTTAGAGCTAAATGACTCAATAAAAAAATAAAACACAGCTAAGAGCCTCAACATAGGACTAGATCAAATAAAAAATAATAATCTGTAAGCTGAAAACAGTTCTTTGAAAATTACCTGACAAAAGGAAAAAAAAAACTAAAAATAACGAAGTCTATGAAACTTATGGGATGCCATTAAGTAAGCAATTATACTACTATTATGGGTACTTCAGATGGAGAAAAAAAAAGGCACAGAAAAACTAGTCATTGAAATAATAGCTACAAACTTTCCAAATCTTGAGAAAGATAGGACATGCAGATCCAGGTAACTCAGAGGATCCTTAATAGATTTTACCAAAAAAAAAAAAAAAAAAAAGTCCTAAGACATATGTTAATCAAACTATCAAAAGTGCAATAGAGAATTCTACAAATAGCAAGAGAAAAGCATCAATTCACATGTAAGAGGATCCTCATTAGATTGACTGCAAACTTCACAGAAGAAATGTTACAGGGCCTGAAAGAATGGGATGATATCATATATTCAATGTCATCATAGAAAAAAGCTGCCAACCAAAAATATTATAAGCAGCAAAAGTACCCTTCATAGAAGAAAAAACAGTCTGTTCCAGATAAACAAAACCCAAGGAAATTAATCATCACTAGATTGACTACAAGAAAGGTTTAAAGGAACTCTACTTTAGACGTGAAAGAATGAGGGGCTGGGATTGTGGCTCAGCGGTGGAGCGCTCGCCTAGCACGGGCGCAACCTGGGTTCGATTCTCAGCACCACATAAAAATAAAGGCATTGTGTTGTGTTCATCTACAACAACAACAAAAAATTCTCTCTCTTTTTCTCTCTCTCTTAAAAAAAGTGAAAGAATGACAAATACCATCATGAAAATATAAAAGTACAAGAACTATAATGACAGCAGATGTATAAAATAAAAACAGGAAAGAATGAAAACTTGTCAATAGAGAAAACCACCAAATTACACATACACACAAAAAAAGAGAAAGAATAAAAGAACACAATAACAATCAGGGAAAAATTTTTTTTAAATGAGAGAAGTATGTTTTTACTTAAGAATTTAGATTGGCTGGCTAGGTTTTTCTTGGGGGGGGGGAGGGGAGAATGTTTTGTTTTAAAAAAGCAACTATATAGTGTTTATGAGAAAGTCACTTCATCATTAAAGATACACATAGACTAAAAGTAAGGGAAAGGAAAGAGATACACCATGCAAATGGGAACCAAAAGTAAGCAGGTATAGTTATAACAGATAAAATAGATTTTACACCAAAAACTATAAAGGGAGACAAAGGTGTTTACCACATAATGATAAAGTGATCAATTCAATAGGAGGAAATTATTTTAAATATATATGCACCTAATACTGAAGCACATAACAATATAAATCAAACATTAGATCTAAAAGGAAAGACTCCAATAAATAATAGTTAGGGACTTCAATGGACATATCATACTGACACAATCAACAACAACAACAAAAAATCAGAGTTAAACTATATCATAGAACAAAATTAACCTAGCAGATATTTACAGAACAATTTATCCAATAGTTACTGAATAGACAATTTTTTATCAGTACCTGGAACATTCTCCAGAATAGATCACGTTACACAACTAAATAAGTCTCCATCCCCAGCCCTTTTGTATTCTTATTTGGAGACAGGGTCTCATTGAGTTGCTTAGTACCTTGCTTTTACTGAGGCTGGCTTTGAACTTGTGACTCTTGCCTCAGCATCCTGAGCTGCTGGGATCACAGGCGCGTGTCACCATACCCTGCTCCCTCTCTTTTTTGACAGTAGTTATTCTAATGTATATGAGGTAGCATCTTATTGTAGTTTGGATTTGCATTTTCATGATGATTAGTGATATTAAGAATATTTTAATATGCCTATTGGTTACTTGTATGTCTTCCTTTGAGAAATGTGTATTTAATGTTTTTAGCCCATTTTAAAATCAGTTTTTTTTTTAAAGAGAGAGAGAGAGAGAGAGAATTTTAATATTTATTTATTTATTTTTAATTTTGGCGGATACAACATCTTTGTTTGTATGTGGTGCTGAGGATCGAACCCGGGCTGCACGCATGCCAGGCAAGCGCGCTACCGCTTGAGCCACATCCCCAGCCCATTGTTTTTGTTTTTGTTTTGTTTTTGTTATCAAGTAGTAGGAGATCCTTACATTGTGGGGAAATTAACCTAGTATTAGATAATTAATTTGGGGAAATTAACCTAGTATTAGATAATCAATTAATGTGATACACTACTACTTGGGCTAGGACTTCCAGTACACTGGTGAATTTTAGCAAACATTTAAAGAAGAATTAATGTCTAATCCTTCTCAAACTTATTTTAAAAATCAAAGAAGAGGGAATACTTCCAAACTCATTTTGTAAGAACAGTGTTACCTTGATGTTAAAGCCAAACAAAAGCACCACAAAAAATAGAAATTCGAAACCAATATCCCTGATGAATATAGATGCAAAAATCCTCAACAAATTCTGACAAACTAAATTCAAAAGCATATTAAAGGGACCATATACATTGCCACATAGGATTTATCTGTGATGCAAGGATTATTCAACACACACACAAAAAAATCAATTAATGTGGGCTGGGGCTATATAGCTCAGTGGCAAAAGCACTTGTCTAGCATGTGTGAGGCACTGGGTTCAATCCTTAGCACCATGTAAAAATAAATAAAGGCATTCTGTCCATCTATAAGTACAAAAGTTTTAAAAATTAAAAAAATCAATTAACGTAATACACTACAACAACAAATTATGTTTAAAATTACATGATCTTCTCAATATATGAAGAAAATGTGTTTGACAAAATTAAACACCCTTTAATGATAAAATATATATATATATATATATATATGTATGTGTGTGTGTGTATGTGTGTGTGTGTGTGTATATATATATACATACATATATATATATATATATATATATATATATACATATATATATATATATGAATATAGATGCAAAAATTCTCAACAATTGAGAAATAGAGCGAGATTGCCCCAACATGATAAAGGTCACAGGTGAAAAGTTCATATCGGACATCACATTCAATGCAGTAAAGTTGAAAGCTTTACTTCCAAGATCAGGAACAAGGTGAAGACAATGTAAATTAATAAGAAAATTGTTTTCTTTTAGTGCCTTCTGGAATGTTATATAATGTTATATAGTTTTTCTTTAGCCATTATTGCCGGAATTCCTATCTTCATCCCAGTGCCGGTGAAGACAATGTAAATTATTAAGAAAATTGTTTTCTTTTAGGGCCTTCTGGAATGTTACATAATTTTTTCTTTAGCCATTATTGCCAGAATTCCTATCTTCAGTGAAGACAATGTAAATTGTTAAGAAAATTGTTTTCTTTTAGTGCCTTCTGGAATGTTATATAATGTTATATAATTTTCTTTAGCCATTATTGCCAGAATTCCTATCTTCATCCCAGTGCATGAAGACAAAGATAAAACCAATCTACAGCTTCTGCAGTAGCCATCACTGAACTGCTTGCAGAACTTGCCTGGACTATGTATCACTTATATGCATTGTGAACTCACTTGTATGCATTGTGAACTATCTGTTGGTGCAGCGACTTCTGGTAGTGTTGGGGTATTTATGCTGATGGTGTCATCGGTGGTACAATTTTTCCAAAAGGAGCCGTCAGCTGGCTTGGTGTATCTTCCTCCCTTCTGCTTGTCATGATCGTTCAGCTAAAATTTGGGGGCCAACAGAGGTGAGGCAAAGAACCTCACCCCCCCCGCTGGTACGAAGACCTCTACACAGGTGTGGCTGTATACTGGACTGGTAGTCAGTGACGGGTAAGATCCAATTACTATGGTACCAACCTAAGACAGGAGGCTGATGCCTTGAGGTCAGCTCATCCGATAATGGGTAAGGACCATATGTACTATTGGACAACCTAAGGCAGGCACAGTCCCTAAGCCACATGCTTGTTGTTTAAACAGAGAGGGGGAGATGTTGAGTGCCACAGCCGAAGGGGCCCCAGCAAACTTTCAGACTGCCAGCTGATGAGCTGAAGGGGCCCCAGCAAACTTTCAGACTGCCAGCTGATGAGCTGAAGGGGCCCCAGCAAACTTTCAGACTGCCAGCTGATGTTTGGCTCACAGCAGCCCCAGCAACATCTAGCTGATTGGCTCCTCTGCAGTGAAGCTCATTGGGCTGTTTCCCTGCCCTTTCAGGCCACGGAGCTGCTCATTGGGGGACTTTTTGGCTCCACCCATGTGACCCAGCCAATCGGCCTCAAGAGGAAGAGGATTGTGGGAGGTGTGGAGGCTGGTGGTTGGGGAGTGGGGCTTGTGGGAAGCCGGTGGTGGCAGTTGGGCTCTGAGGGTTTTTTCCTGAGGAGCTGTTTTGTTTGGCTTGTGTGGTTCTAAAAATAAAGTTAGTTTCTTTTGACAAGTGGCTCCTGAATTGTGCCCAGCCAGACTGCGACAACCAACTTTTTAAAATTGGAATCATGTAAATTTTGGATCACAATGAAATCAAACTATAATTCAGCAATAAGAGGAACTTTAGAAATTCTATGAATACTAGAAAACTAAACAATATATTCTTGAAAAATCAGTGGATCAATGAAGAAGTCAAAAAATTAAAAATTTCCTGAAACAAATGAAAATGTAAACACAGTTCACTAAAACTATGGGATACATCAAAGTCAGTACTGAGAGATAAACACAATAAAAAAGCTATTTAAAATAGACAGCCTAATTATCAAGAAACTAGAAAAGCAATAACTAATCCCAAAATTAGCATAAGAAAAGAAAATGCAGAGTTCCAAGTAAAAATAAATAAAATTCAAATTAAAAATATCAGCGAACTAGAATATCAGTAAAACGAAGTTTTGGTGTTTTGAAAAGATAAATAAAATTGAAAAGCCATTATTTAGACTAACCAAGAAGAAAGAGCAGATTCAAATCTATAAAATCAGAGATCAAAAAGGAGACATTACAACTGATACCACAGAAACACAAACAATCATTAGGTATTCTTATAAATAACTGTATGCTGAAAAAAAATCTAAAAAAATGTATAAATTTTTGGGCACAATATAACCTTAAAATTGAACCACAAAAACAAATCTTTAACAGACCAATTTGTGAGTAACAAGATTTAATAAGTTCTAAAAAGTCTTCAAATAAAGAAAAGTCCAAGTCTGGGACCAAATGGCTCAAATGGACCAAACTTATCAAAAACTGAGGAGTTTTACCACATTTTCAAAGAACAACAAACACACATTACTCTTAAACCATTGAAAGAAAAAAAAAACTCAAAGGGTAGGAACCTATCCAGACTCATTCTATAAGGCCATACTGAAACCGGACAAGGATAACAAAACAAAATCAATATAGACCTATGAAATTAGATATAAAAATTTGCAACACAATATTAACAAATTGAATTCAACAACATATTAAAAATATATATACCACAATCAATAGGGATTTATTCCAGGAATGCAAGGATGCTTCAAAATATGCAAATTAATAAGCAATACAATGCATCAACTGAATGAAGGATAAAACCATATGGTCATGTCAATAGATACAGAAAAATCATTTAATGAAATTCAACATCCCTTCATGATAAAAACCTTAAAAATTAGGTATAGATGGAATTCACCTTGACAAATCCATAGCCAACATCATACTAAAGGGGGAAATTGTTTGCTTTAGGATCAAGAAAAGACAAGGATGTTCACTTTACCACTCTTATTCAACATAGTTCTGGAAGCATTAATCAGAGCATTAGGCAAAAGAAAGAAAGGGAATCCAAATAAGAAATGAAGAAGTTGACTTGTGACAGTTTGCAGACAACATAATTTCAGATATAGAAAAACCCTGACTCCATCAATCAATAAACTCTTAGAACTGGTAAACAAATTCAGTTAGCAAAATCAAAATAACATAAATAATAACATTTTTATATACCAATAACAAAATTATTGAAAAAGGAATAAAAAACTTAATTTCTTACAATAGCTACCAAAACAAAACAAAACAAAAAAAGAAAAAACTAACCAGCCATAAATTGAACGAAAAAGTTGAATGACCTCTGCAATGAAAGTTACAAAGCACTGAGGAAAGAAATTGTAGTGGTCCTTTAAAAAATGAAAAGACATACATATGAATGAATAAGAGGAATTAATGTTAAAATATTCATTCTATACTACCCAAGTGATCTATAGATTCAAAATCAAAATACCAATGATGTTCTTCACAAAAAAATAGAAAAAAGCATTCCTACAATTTTTATGGGACTATAAGAGACCCCAAATAGACAAAACAGTCCTCAGAAGAAAGAACAAAACTGGAGGAATTGCAATACCTGAATTTAAAACATACTACACATTGATAATAACCCAAATAGTATGTTACTGTCATAAAAACACAGACATATAGACAATGGAATAGAATTGAGAAACCAAAAATAAATCTACACATTCCAGCTAACTGATTTTCTGAAAATGTAGAAAGAATGAAAAGGACAGTTTCTTCAAGTAATGGTGTGGGGAAAGTGGGTATCCATGCAAAAGAATGAAACTAGACCCTATGTCTAACTATATACAAAAAATAAATTCAAAATGGATCAAAGACTTACATGTAATACCTGAAACAATGAAACTACTGGAGGAAAACATAGGGGAAACACAGGAAACTGGTATGGGCAAAGATTTTTTTAATATGACTCCAACAAAAGCAAAAAGTAACAAATGGGATTACATCGATTACTAAAAATACTCTGTACCACAAAGGAAAAATTAACAGAATGAAGAGACAATCTATAGAACAGGGGAGAAAATGCTTGCAAACTATTCAATGAATAAGTGATTAATGTCAAGAGTATACAAGGAAACCAGACAATTCAACACCAAAAATTGAACAATCTGATTAAAAAAATGAGCAAATGACATGAATAAACATTTCTCAAAAGAGTATATACAAGAAGATGAAAAGCATATAAAAGTGTTCAACACCACTACTCAGAGAAATGCAAATCAAAGCCTCAGGAAGATGTCATTTTATCATTTAGAATGGTTATTATCAAAAAGACAGAAAATAACAAATACCATCAAAAATATGGAAAAAGGGAAACTCTCATACACCATTGCTGGGAATGTAAATTAGAACAGCCATTATGAAAAACAGTATAGAGATACCTCCAAAATTATTAATATAACTGCTTTTTAGTTCAGCAATGGGTGTTGAATATGTTCAAAGGAAATGAAATAAGTATTTGAAAAGATACCTACACCCATATGTTTATTGAGGCACTATTAACAATTGCCAAGATATGTAACCAACTCAGGTGTTCATCAGTAGGTAATGGATGAAGAAAATTTGGTATACATATTCATAATAAAATATTTTTACTCCAGAAAGAGTAATTCTGTCATTTGCAGCAGCAGAGATGACACTGAAGTAAGTTAGAAATACAAAAGCAGCATCTTACACGTATAAGCTAAAAAGTTAATCTCATAGAAGTTCAGAGTAGAATAGTGATTATCAGAGCCTGGGAAGGGTGTAAAGGAGGAGATGGAGAGAGGTGGTTAACAGTTACAGTGGAAGGGTGGACAGCAGGAATGTCATATAGCTTAGTAGAATGACTATGGCTGACAACAATTAACTGTACATTTCAAAACAGCTAGTAGGCAAGATTATCACACTGTTCCCCATAAATATGTACAATTATTATCTGACAATTAAATATTAACATATATTTTAAAAGTGTGGGAAATTATGTTTACTAGATAGGCATGATAGGATTTCTGATTGGGGAGAATTTGAAGAATGGTGAAACAAAAGATGACACAGAAATAGAAGTGATTTTTTTTAAAAAGTAAGTAGGAAACTGAAGCAAAACATCATTCATAATTTATATCAAGAGAGAAGCAAAAGTGTTAGTGGTTAGAGCCTCAGAGGTCAGAGTTGTGATCATTGGCCAGAGGCTATGATCATTCATTTAATCAAAACCATTTACTAGACACTTTATTAGGGCAAGATGAGTATTTCAAGAGTTAGGGATTCAGTGGTGAGTAAGTCAAACCTTTCACTAAAAGTCTTACATTTCAGTGAAAAGAGGACAAAATAAATTTGAAAATGTAATTAATCATTTATGTAAAACTATGGAGATAATCAAACACTGATTGGCAGGAATGCAGAGCAACTGAACTCTCAGATACTGATGGTAGAGATACAAATTGGTGCAATTACTTTGGAAAGTTGCGTGGCATTATTAACTAGATTTGAATCTATGTATAGCATATGAATTAGATATTTCACTCCCAAGTATCTGTTTAACAGAAAAGCATACAGGTGCACATTGAAAGACATTTATAAGAATTTTTCAGAAACATTCTTAATATTGAAACATTTGAAACAACTCTAATGCCCATCAATGGCAAAAAAAATCTATAAAAATTGTGATATAGTCAAGAGTATAGAATAACCATTCAGAAATGAAATACTGCCACATACTATGTGAATACATCTCAAAAATATTGCAGTGAGAATAGAAGACAAACATAAAATGTTGTATTTTATGAGTTTATGTAAAGCCCCCAAATCATTTAAATTTCTAAATGTTGGAAACCAGAACTGTGATTACTTCTGGGGACAGGGGAGGACAATGATGGAAGATACATTGGAAGGGATTCTGGATAAAATTCTATTTTTTTACACGGGTGGTTGTTACATGGCTGTTTACTTTGAAATAGTTCATTAGGTTGCATGCTCAAGATATATATCTACTTTTTCTACAAATTTATTATGATTTAATTTAAAAGTTTTGGTTTTGAGTTTTAGGTATAAATTGACTCATACCACCCCTCTTTAAAGCTTCCCATAGCTTTCCATCAAAACTCTGTCATGGTAAGCAAATAGCAGAAAGATCAATAGAGAGAGAGAAAAGGGAAAGCAAGGTAGTGGGAACTGAATTACAACAAATTTTATTCCATGCTTTTTTAATTATGTGAAAATGAATCCTAATGTTATGCATAACTAAAAAGGACCAATAAAAAATAAAACAAGGGGCTGGGGTTGTGGCTCAGTGGTAGAGTGCTTGGCTCACATGTTGAGTCACTGGGTTCATTTCTCAGCACCACATATAAGTAAATGAATAAAATAGAGGTTCATCAACACTAAAAAATATTTTAAAAAAAACAACAAAATATCCTGTGGTGAAAAATAAAAACCCCTGTCATGAACTGCAAAGATCTTCATTAACCCTGTCTACCATTCCATTTTACTTCTAACAATAACAGAACCACTAGATAATTTATTTCTAATATACACAGGTATAATTTATTCTTAGGACAAGTTGATTTGTAATGGTATTTAATGATAATTAGATATTTAATTGACATGTTGAATATGTAGTTGAATCTTGAATCCTGAGAAAGTCTAGATTGAAGACACATATTTGGGTTTATCAGGTTATATGGAAAAGAAGAAGAATGAAGACAGGACTTTGGAAGACTGAAAATTTGAAAAATAAAAACAAAACACCCTGTTAGCAAAAGAGAAACCTGCAAAGGAGACTGAAAAGGATAGAGAATGCAACAGTAAGAAATTCAGAAAAGTGAGTATGATTTAACCCTAAATGTTGGAGTGGTCAAACATGGCAAATGATACTTGTGATGATCTTGTCTATAAACTGACTAGACCACAGGGGTGTCCAGATACTTTTTCAAACACTACTCTGGGAGTTTCTGTGAGGGTGGCTTTGGCTGATATTCACATTTAAGTTGGTAGACTTTGAAGTAAGCAGATTGTCCTCCATGATATTAATAAATGGTTCTCATCCAATCAATTGAACTCATGAATAGAACAAAAGATGAAACTTCCTTGAGCAAGTTCTCCAGCATACTGGCTTTGATCTTCCTCTTTAATATCCACTTCTGGTTCTAAAACAGATGACCTTCAAACTCAATTTGAAATATCAGTTTTCCGGGGTCTTCAGCCTTCAGCCTTCTCTCTCAGCCCCCCCCCCACTCACTCTCTCTCTCTCTCTCTCTCTCTTTCTCATACACACACACACACACACACACACACACACACACACACACACACGATGAGCTCTGACTCATACAGATACTGAGAAGTCACAGAATGAAAACAGACTTGACCATTGATTTCCTCAAGATGTCAGCAGTTTCATCTTTAAAAGAACTGTTCAATGAATTGAGGGAATGGAAGTTCAATTAGAATAGAATGGTTAGAAATGGAGATAGGAAGACAGTAAAACTCTTTGTGTTGGGAACATACAAGACAATAGCTGGATATCACACAGAGAAAACTTTGGTTTTTTTTTTCCCCTTCTTTTTCAATGGCATATACTAAGGTATTTTGGATTCTCAATGGGCTTGATTTAGAAGAGAGAAAGTAAGAAAGAGAAGGGGGTCTAGACATCAAATGAAGACAGCAAACTTAGATAGGAAACAGTAGTGTTATTTAACATGTAACAAGACAAAGGTAACATGAGCGATGATGCATTCAGGTTGATGGTTTGGTGTTAGGATGATGAAATAACTCCTATCTGAATGAAACTCTTTTTCCCCTTATGAAGAATGATCATTGGTTGAGTGTTCTGGAAGGCTTTCAAAGAAAAGTCATAAAATTGTCATCTCCAAGAGTTGGAACATGAAATTTACTAGATAGAAATGGTAGGATTTTCCCAGAGTGAATGGTTTAGTGATTTGGGAGATATTTTGAAGTGAATCCCATTTGTAAGATTCTGTTATTTTAGGCATGGTTGATCTGGTGGCAGGTATAGAAAATGCAAATGATTTGTTTAACCATGGTTGGAGTTTTGCCAAGGAAGCAAGATGGGAGGGAAAAGGAGAAGGCAAGTTAAAATTTTTGCAATGAAGAATTAATATCTGTTAATATTAATTAATATTATTAATTAATATTATTAATATTATTAATTGATATGCTGTTCTTGAAATATATGGCAAATGGGAATTTGTATTTTAATGGTGGCAAAAGATAGTGTAAAAAAATAAGTGGTAGTAGAAATAGATTATTTCAATTAAGTCACTACTTTGCTACCATAGGAGTAATAGGACAAATGGTCTAATATATTCAGGCAGCTTATTATCACAGGAGGTAATTAAGCAATATATAACCATATGTCTCAAATATCATAAAATATGGATTCACCCATAGTGACCAAAGCATGTTAAATTAAGTTTGCCCAAAGCTGTGTCACTTCTGGCATTGATAATGGTCTGAGTCTTTGGACAAGCTTGGAATCAAGGTAAATTAAGTTGGAGTCATGAAATGATAAATAATGATTATTTGTTGGAAAACAAACAGTAAAAAGTCTCTTGCAAACAACAAAAAAAGTCTCTTTCACATGTATTTCCAATACCACTCTCAGTGAAGGATTAACAAGATCTTTAACGTTTCTAGTAAGCATAATGATGGAAACTAGAAACAAGCTCTATAATACAAGTTATAATTCATTTAATGTGTATGTTATTGATTATTTATTAAAAGTGAAGTCATTTCATTTTGATGAATTAAAACACTTAAATGAAACCAAAGTTTCACTCTCAAGTTTACTCCACCATTTTCCTTGTGAAGTTAAGGTCTTAAATGCTTCAATCTAAAAACTGTGATTTTTAAAAATATTTAGTTTTTTTCAGAATGTCTGAAAACTAGATGGAAAATGTAACATCCAATAATTTCAATTATTTTTCAAATACATAATGTAAGACAAATATAGGATATGTAATTAATTATCAAATAGATCAAGTTTATAATGGAAAAAAATCAAGAAGCTTACTTCAAGGAAGGTGATAAGATGGATTCTATAGGATTTGCTCTCTCCTTACTTGCCTTCCGCCATATTACAAAGCCTGGAAAACTAATACCTGTCTTGGCTAGAAAACTAATACCTGTGTTCTCTAGTGGAATTTAGGTTATACTAATTTGTTAGGATGGAGATGTTTTAAAGAAGAATAAAATAATGTAGAAAAGAAAAAAATGTCCCAGGGACTAAAAAAAGATATAAAGGCATCAAGATATGATCAATACATGATCTATGCATGTATAGAGCTGTCTCAGTGAAACCCGTTAATCTGTATAATTCATCTATATTAATAAAAAAGAAAAACATAAAAAAGAGTGACTCTCTTTACTTCTAGTTATTTAATGGGAATTTCACTTAAAATTTCAAGATGTTCTTTACATAAAATGAATTTTTTATATTCATGAAATCTACTCAAGTATTCTAATAAGCTGCTTTATTAGGTTTAGATACGTTAATTTAGTTCATTGGCACCTAGGGAATTTTGTGTCATTGTCTCCCTTAGGTAAATAGATTTGGGTGACAATGAAGCTTTAAAAATTTAATAGACTCATTTATATAAATTGGAAAATTATTTATGGATTCAAATAAACCTGAACTGTATATACTTAGAAACTTAGTTTATCCTTGTATGTGTCTCTCATTTTACAACAAATGGCCATAAAGAGTCAGTAGAAATATGGTAGTCTTTTGAGACAGGCAAACCTAGACAGAATTCATATTCTATCCTTTATGAAATAATTGACTTAAAAAGTTTTGAATATCCATTTCCATGTGTTTAAAATAAAAATGCTTTATCTACTTTGCAGTGCTCCCGGGAGAATTAAATTAGATTTTATAAGACAAAGACCCTGTTGAGTTTCTAGTAGGCACTCTCACTAAGGGTTAACTTTAGTTCCCAGGAGTCAGGATAGGTTCAGCCACAGTGATTCATCTTTATGTTAGCACCTAGGGTGTCACACGATGATAGGTTAGCTCTCAACAGCAAGTTCAAACAATTACTGTCATGAAGAATTCCACAAGAATGTAAAGTAATTATCTATACTTATGAAAACCTTGTTAATTATGTATTTCTTATAAGTTATTTAGATCTCACTGTTCTCTTGAATAATTGGGCTTTCACTAAACCAAATGAAGAGTTTAAACTCAAATATGTAACCTGTTTTAAACTTAACTCTTCCATACTAATTATAGTATATACATTTTATATTCCTCTAAAACACACAGATGGATTTCTGAGTGGAGTGCACAGAGTTAGCGTGTTAGTAAATTAATTCATATCACATCAATATAAGATATGATAGTAAAGCTATTAATACTTTATATCATTACAATGTGAATTCATTCCATCTATGAACACAGAATATCTTATTTCTTCAGATCATGTTTATTTTTTATATTTTTCTAATAACTTTATTTTGTTTACTTTTTTATTTGATGCTGAGGATTGAACCCAGTGCTTAACACATGGGAAGCAAGTGCTCTACCATTGAGCCACAACCTCAGCCCCCAGATATTTTTATTTACTATTCTAATCTTGACTTTGTGAATTATTTGTGATTTAATTCCAAAATGAAATAACCTTGAAGTACTATTCTATACACTCAATATTGATGACAGTTATAAATGTGGATAATATCAAATATTAATGCACAAATGGAGAAATAGGAACTGGGATATGCTTTTCGTGGTGATCTAAATTGACAACATCATTCTAGAAAGCAAACAGGAGCTCTTAGTAAGCGTAAGCATGCATGTGCATTTAGACCAAACACTTCACACAAGTCACTAATTAGGCATAAAATGTACAAGGATAATTGTTTCAGTCTAGTTTTCAAATTAAAATAACAAATACGTAAAATGTGGAGGATGTGCATAATAGATTCTGTACTAGCAAAACTTTCAGAAAATGATTAGATTTTTTTTTTTACTCTTGAAAAATTAGGAGGCCATGAAATCTATAAACATAGCCTTACTTAAGTTAGCAAAACACCTAAATTAACATTAAATGTTTTAGATATGTGTTATTGGAAAGCATATGTAAAACATGTAAGGGACATTGAAGATTAGGAAAGAATAATATATCAATAAGACTCAGATCTTCCAGGGATTATTGATAATTATGTATGCTTTATGGTTAATTCAACCTTCCTGTTCAAGCTAAAAAGAGATAAATTTAGGATAGGTTATAAAAATCCTCTTGGGAAGATGTTTAGTTTCTAGTACAAAACAAGCTCACATCAAATATTTATTAAAAAGAAAACAAGTAACTAGGGTCATCTAGCTAGCAAATCTTCCCACAATATAGCACTAGTGTACTTACCCTGCAGCCCTGCTCTCAGCATGGAGTCTTACTGCAGACTAGAAAACACTATGACTACCATTCGTTTAATAGTTAACAAAAATTTGCTTGCTTTGGTAAATACTGAAATAATAGTACAAATGAAAGAAAAAAAGTGTATTTTGTCAATGGTTAGGGCTAATGACAACCCCTGGTCATTTCAGTGTTATGCAATGAATCATCTATCAGCTGTCCAATCAGTTTATTTAACTGAGTGTAAATGGAGCACATTTATGAAGACAAATAACATCAGTCTGCCTGGGTTGTGTTCTTAATGAGACTTGGTACAGTTAAAACAAGAATGAAAGTATAGTAAGCTATTCAGAATAAAAAGAAGGAGAAGAAAAAGAACAAGAACAAAGTAATAGAAAAAGTCTCAGAGCACTAGATATTTTATTTACTGTTTTATACAGTTATGGATTTACTTACCAAATACATGGGTACCTGCTATATACAAAGTATTGTGCTCCTTGCTGGAATCAATGAAATGGATAGAAAGACGGAGCTCGTGTCCACATAGAAATTATAGATTAGATGAAGATACAGATAGACAAGCAATTATAGTTTGGGAAGAAACAAATACTATAGAAATAGATAGAAGTGTCTAATCCAGTATAGGTGGTTATAAAAAGTCCTTCTAGGACTATGTTAATAAGTGAGATTCAAACATTAACTTGGCACCACACAGATAAAAGAGGAAGGAAGAAGAATGTTCTACATAGAGGGATCACGCACAAAGGCTTTTTTAAATAAATGAAATCTACACCTTTTATCATCTTGTTAAATGAGATAAATGAGATTAGACAAGCGTATGTGTTTGAAATTAAGCAGCAGATAGAGCACACAGTTGAGGAGATAAATATGTCCAAAATTCTGGATAAACACTCACTGTATGCTCAATTAATCAAAGTACATCTCAGAAAAGGTAATTTCAATAGTTTCCTTCTTCTCTCTAATCTCACATCATATATTTGCCCACAAATTGGTTAAGTTGAAAGCAGCTAAAAGGAAAAATTTCCTTTAAAATATATTCTCCAATAAAGAACTAATTGGGTCTTTATATATAGAACGTATCAGAAAGGAAAGCTGTTTTTATTGTATGAAACTATTTTCAAAGAAAAAATGATTATCAAATCATTACGTAGCCTTTGAAGCCCTCAACCATCTCATCCAAAAGTTGGCCTTAAAAAAATATAACGATGGCCACATATTTAATCATCAAGGTTATAATCATATAATATGAAACTTTAAGAGATGAGTGTAGTACTTAACCTTTTATAATAGTTTTGATAGGCTAAAAAAAGGACATATATCTGGATTTTTCATTTTAGTTTATCTCAGATTTATGTACTGGAACAAAAGTTTCCTTGCTGGCAAACTAATTAGATAGCAATTGTTTTGAACAAAATGTAGCATTCCAATGCGTAACTGGATAGTTTTTTAACATTATATTTTTACTTTCTACTGTTTTACTTTCTCATTAATTTTAATAAATATGGATGATTGCATTATAACATAAATATCATAAGGTTATTTCAAAGCCAGGACGAGGTATTTTCATCTATTTTATGCAGTCAAAACAGCCTTGACTACATCTGCCTGTTTGCTTTCTTATTTTTTTCTTCTTCTGCTCCCTCCATCCAAGCCATACATAGGACTTGTTTGGACAAGTAAATCCCTCCCATTGATCTGCCCTCTACTATTTCCTGGGCCTGGCCTGCTCTTCTCTAGACTGTCTTGGGGTCACAGTTGTCCCTAGATACTTGCATGATTTCCCCAAACATCACCTTCTTGGTGAGACATTACCTCACCTGCTTACATGATGTTGCTAGATCAATTATTCTGTTATGTGCCTACAACAGTGTCTGTTACTGTGTAAAAGATATATGCACATTTGTTGAATAGATGAATTAGATTTCAGGCCTGATATAACCCTACTAGATAGCTAGATTTTCAACCTCAGAATTCTGAGGTCTCACCTTAGGCAAAGCCTTTTATAAATATGAAGAACAGAGAATATTGGTTTTTATGAAGACTTTTAGTATATCCATTGAAAAAAATAATTTAAAAATATTCAACTTCTTCTTTATCAGAACAAAATACATAACACACATATGTAAACACGTGTGTGCAAGTGTTATGTTCCTGAGAAAACAGGCTGAAAAGGTGATTTCTCCTACTGTGCCTACAAGTGGTCAGGAGATGAACAAAGTTACACTGTCATGTTGTCTCCAGAGCATTAGGGAAGTAGGCAGATGGGCAATTTGTTGAGTCAATACATTTTCTGTTTATTTTAAGAAGAAGGATAACTAGATAACTGAGGAAATGCACAAAGACCTCTTTCCTTGTCTACTCCCCATTCCTCCTAAAAAGCTGGGGATGCAGAGTTGTTCAGTGAAATCAGGAGCATGAAAGGGCCACAGCTAGTCTACAGGGGGTCAGGTCCCTGTTTTAAAAACAAACTCAATGGTATTTATTTGGATTCTCCCACAAGGCCAAGTGAGTAAGTGGTCTCCAGGTGGGGTTTTTTCCTGTCTGTCTGTTTTTCTCTGTTTTTGTTTTCTTTCCTCAGTATGTTGAATACTTCCCTGTGGGATGGAAAAGCACCAAGATTTAGATTCAGGGAAAAGTTATAGAGCTGACTGAGGCCTGAGCCTCTTACTCAAATGTACAATAATCCAGCCTTACCCAGGGCCTCCTGCCGCACCATAGCAGCCTATATTACCAACTCTACCAGTCTGGATAAATCCTATAAACTCTCTCCACTTTAGATTCTTTATTTATGGAATGTAAATAATCATTGTATATAGTTCAAAGGATTGTTTCAAGGAAGACATGAATTAGTATGTTTGATGTTGAGAGTGGTGCCTGGTTGGTAGTAAGAAAGCAACAGCTGGAAGCCATTACATTGTACCCACAGTGGTTAAAAGAACAAGCTGAGACCAGCTGTGGTTCACATGGGCTTCACCATAAGTTAAGTATTGATCAAAAGTAAGTTTGAGTGTTCTGTGTCTTAGGAGATTCAGTTATAAAGGAAGCTCATCATAGTTCCTAACTCATGGGACTGTGTAAATATGAAACAGAATCCAGATGTGAAATATTTTGTAAAGAAAAGCAAAAAGAGACAGATGCTGCCACAGGCCGGCTGCAGCAAAATAACCCGGGGGGTGACGAACAACTTGTGTAGATTGATACAGCAGGAGTGGAAGCCTTTTATTGTAGGACAGGAGGGGTATTTATACATTCCACACAGCTTATCTAATTAACATAAACTAGATACAGCAGTCAACCAATAAGGAATCTCCACACTTAATGGCTCAATGGCGTTACTTCACAAACCACTCCCCCTGGCATTTTGCCAGGCGCCATCCAGACTTGTTTACAGACCCTATCATTTCTCTGGCAAAATGCCAGGCGCCATCCTGACTTGTTTACAGACTCTAACAAGATGCAAGGAAGGTGCAGGGGAAAAATAAAAGGGATTACTCATCTGAACTGCCAGCTTTACTTATATCCATAGGTTACATTAGGTCATTGGCATCATTAGTACATATTGCTCTTGTATAAAGTTACTGTTGTGTGGGCAGGTTTAGACGCAATGACACATTGGTGTTGTCTAAGAGAGTTCCTTTATTCCCAGAAGCTGAGTGTGACTGATAAGATTCTAGCCTACAGCCTCCTCACTAAGGACATTACCATAACAGCTAGGCATTCAGCATGTATTTAGTCATCTTACTAGTTCCAGGGAGAAACTGCAGAATATTTCAAGTGCGGAAAACAGGGTGTCTGTTACTGACCGGGAGTTTGCTCACCAGAGGAACGCTGCCTTGTACATTTCCACAGCCAGAATCCTTACAATATTTAATATAATATGTAGTATATAATAAATTTTCACTAAATGTCAGCTATATTGATTCAGATTTTGTTGAAACTATAGATTAAATTGCAAAAAAAATGGTATATTAACAACATTGAGTCTTTCAACCCATGAATATATCATATTCTCTAGGTAGATAATTTAGAAAGATTTTTCATCATATCATTTAAATTTTTTATTATATTCTTCAGCATATTTGTCCTGCACATATTTTGGGGATATAGGAACAAATTCAAAAGAAAGTAATTTCATAGAGATTATCATTAGGTAAACTGATCATTAGGTTCTCTGGCTGGGGAACTGGCTTGAGAGAAAGTGATTGGTTACCCTTTTCACATAGAATTATACATACAATGGAGAGATTTGCTAAATATTTTCCAATCAAACTGAGCTCTGTCAATGAAAATATTTGCTTATGATACATTTTCATTAGAATTTTAGACAAAAAATAATTCTATATTATGCCTTAATGTCTTAATTTGAATTCAGTAAGCATCTGAATTCGATAAGCTTTTAGAAATAATCTTCATTTCATTACACTGAAAACATGATAGAAATTTGTATGGTCCTGCCCAAGATTACATAGCTAATTACCGATGAACACGGACCCAAAATTTAGGTTCCCAATGAAGTCTTTGCTGCAATACAAAAATCACCTCTTTTTCTTTTATTTTATAAAGAAGGCAAGAAAGGTAGTGCAGCTTGCTCCTATAAGCAATATCTGTATTCAAACTTCAAGAAACCAAAGCTGAATCATTTCCCTTAATTATTAATAACTATTTGAGTATTTTTCTGAATTCCACAGAACAAATGTCTCATTATCCCTACTCTGAATTCTACTGTCTATTTTATTCTCTTGTGTCAGTGGATAAACACAAAGCACAGCTATGAGTATATTGCCTCCCTGCCCAAATACCAAGACTAGGAAGAAGTTCAGACTTCCCAGTACAACACTCAAGACTCTTTTAATCTGTTTCCAAAGTTCCTTTCTGATTTTATCTACCACTGCTCTTCCACATATCAGTCAAATTATTCAGTCTTTCTAAGTGTGTTTCACTTTCTTACTGCTAAGCCATTGATTATACTTTTGTTTCTACTTGGAAATATCTTCCTATCTCCCATTCTACCTGACCAAGTTGAAAGTAATCTTTCTCTTTACTAAAATAAATTATGTTTTATATGTGTGCACATATATTTTTATAGCACTTTTTTGCCCCATATTACATTACATGCAAATGTTTTATTTTTCCTACTGCTCTGTATGTTCGCTGCAAATAAGATTTCATTTTGTATCTTGGATAATTGCTTTTTGGCAAATTTGCTTTAGTCAAATTTACCCAGATCTAAGCTAAATGCTTATGTTGCATCCTGAAAAAAAGTAAAAAAAAAAAAAAAAAAAAAAAAAAATCACTGTCTTATAGGATTTTACAGTTCTATTGCTAAAACATGCCATACTTTATGGTTTGAATATGAGGTGTGTCCCAAAACCTCCTGTGTTAATGCAGGAATATTCAGAGGAGAAGGTTAGACAATGGAAGGTTAAACTATGAAAGCTGTAACCTAATCAAATTTGTCTTAGTTTGCATGGACTGACTGGGTGGTAACTGTAAGCAGCTGACGCAAGGCAGGAGGAGGTGGGTCACTAGGGTTATGCCCTGTAAGGCATTTTTCCTCAGATCCTTTCCCCCTGCCCCCATCTCTCTGCTTCCTTACTACCATGAGGGGAGCAGCTTCCCCTCCACCTACCATACCCTTTCTCCATGATGTTCTGCCTCATCTTGGTTCTAGAGCAATGGAGTTGGTCATCAATGGTCTGAGACTTCAGAAACTGTCAGCCAAAATAAACTTTTCCTCCTCTAAATTGTTCTGGTTCAGTGTCTTGGTCACAGTGACACAAATGCTGATTAAACACCATAAACAGAGAACTTTTTACCAAGAAAGACTATAATTAAATGCTCATGTAAATAGACATAGTATTCAGCAGCTGGGCACTTCAACGCAGTCTGAATTGTAGGCTGAATTATAGAAGTTTGGATTTAAAAAAAAATGGGAATTTTGTAGAGGTATTGAGAGGTAGACAGAAATGAAAGGTTAAAGGTGAACTATGAACATTTTACCTGAATTTACTATGTATTCCATTTGCTCTTTACAGGAAAATATAAACCAAACATAAAATATACCCAAACAGTCCTAAGCCAGGGAAAACTCTTTTGTTGTAGAATCAACTGTATACTGGAAAGAAACATAAATCTTACTTTCTACCAGTAAATAGTTTAGCAGAAAAATTATGAACATATATAAAAGCTGTCTATTTTGGAGGAGGGGAGAACTTTCTCCAGAAAAGAAAAACGTCTCCTGAGATGTGACATCATGTCCCCAGAGAACCTAGCATTGTGTCTTCTGCCCAGCATTGGTGATTGATGAAGCATCCAAAGACATTCTAAGAGATTCTAGAAATCTAGTAGAAATATTAACTTTTTCCTTCCATCTTTACATAAAGAACTTAGGAGAAAGAAGCAATGGAGACCACTGAGACACTATGAAATAAAAGGTCATAAACTAGGAAAAAATCAGTTTATAATTTCTATTATATTACTCCCAATATCTTCTCATTCTACTTATTTTTCTTCTTCTTTTTTTTTTTTTTTTTTTTGGATTTCAGGTTCTAAGTTTTGACTAACAGAAAAAGATGTGTGTGTGTATGAAACTTTCTAGTGTACTCTATACTAATAGTATCCTTATGTATGCTTTTTTTTTAGGATAACTGTTTTGATTCATTTTGCTCATTGAAGTATTCCTTGAGCTGTGCTTTACCCAAAGTATGTGCTTAGTACATATTTGTTGGTTGAAAACGTATTTGTTGGTTGAATACCTCCCTATATAGCTTGAATGTAGTGTAATGAAAACAGACCTATTTTCAGTTTACATCTGTGCCTACATGCACTCATCTTTGATCTAAATTCCAAATGGTATCATCTTCTTGAAATCAAAACAAACCACACTTGTGAAAACATCCATAATTTTCAAGACTATTTAAAACATAAAGAAGCATAAGATAGATTTCCTTTACCTCTGTTTGTAAGTACCTAATATGTTTCTGACTTTTCACCAGGTAGATTACAGTGTGTTATTTCATTCAGGCCCCACAGTATGTTATAAACATTTTTATTATCCAAGTTTCAAAGGTAAAATTAGGAATGCAGAATTCTTAAGAAACCCTTCCAGATGACCTGGATGTAAGGTATGCAAACATTGCATTTTGAAAGCCATTGACAAAGAATTATGAAAGTTTTCAAAGTTTTCATAATAGTTTAATATTTAATGACTTAATAGAGCAAGCAAAGCCACTAAATCTATAGCAAAGAACTGCTTATTGTGTAGATATTTTTCCTGGTATTCTTTGCTTCTTGGACCTAAAACAAATTTATAGAGATGAATTTTCATCTTCATGTGAAGTATGACATTTGTCTATTAAAAAATTTAGGTAACATTTTAAAAACTTGTAGAATTTATACTAGACACAGAAAATATTTGATGGGATATAAGTATTATAATAAAAAATTCTGAAATATTTAGTAAAAATAAAGGGAAATATGCCAATTAATGAAAAGGTGCATAAAAAATCAGTAATCACTTTTGTAGCAATCTAGATCTAGAAATTTCTAATAAAGAGATGGTGTTTGGAGAAATAGAAAAACAAAACACGTTTTTCAATATTTCCAGAGGTTTTTTCCCTAAAAGCACAGTGAACGTTTGGTAGTATGTAGTGTAGAGAGAGACTTCATAAATAAAACTTAGCACTGTCATTTTTTATTTGAGCACTTGTGGGAAGCTATCTGTGAAATGTGTGTGAACCCAATTGGCATGGAAGCCATTGGGTAGGAAAGTCTGGTATCTGGGTATCCCAGCAGCACTTCTGCTGGTTTGAGACCCACTACAAGTGACTTTCTATTCAGCTCTGTCAGGTTTAGCCCTGGAGATGGGGTGACTCACTAGAGCCACATAACCACACAGCCTCTCAGAGATGGGTATGGCTTGCCAAGATGCCAATCAGCCTGCTTGCTGCAAGACCCCTGCACACCAAGAAGAAAGACTACACCCATTGAAAGCTTATCCCTGCCATTGATGTACTCTCCCTTAAATAAAGAATCAGAGCCATTTTCTAGCCATTATGTTCCAGCTCCTACTGAGACTAGCAAATCTATCAGGCGTTCCACCTCTTTAAACCTAATTTCAGGATGGCTCTGTCTCTTATTTCTTTAATAATTATTTCAGACTTTCATTTTCTCAGGTGTCATCTTCAGAGCAGCACCTGGTGGGGTGCTGGTTACCCCAGGGTAAAAACCCATTTACTCACTTATCTAAAAATATTTATTAAACATCTATTACAGGACTGACACTGTTCAAGTCCTGTAAAACAAAAATAACAGTCCTCTTTTCATGGAGATTCCTTTCTAGTAGGAATAATAAGTAACACATATATGAGTAACTATTACCATGTCAAGATGCTAAAGAAAGAGACAATACATATTAACGGGAATAATGAATAATGCGTTGGAGTGAGAGGGTATGTGACATTGCTTCAGCATTAAGTGCCACAAAATATTTCCCAGATCTAAATATCGGAACCTCTCCATGACTTCAAAATAGAGACTATTTGCCAAGGTAACTGTATTGTAGATTAGAAATTCTGAAGAGGCTGCTATAGCATTAAAGCAAATTAAAAAGAAAAATCTAGATTCTTATGACTCTTTTGAGGAATGCAGTCTAGTTTAGTTCACTATTGCAAGCTCTCTAGTTGCTGGCAGTTTTCTTAGTCCTACTTTTTTTTTTTTTATCAAAAAAGCTGCCAACTTGGAAATGCTTTTTCTATCCAAGCAGATAAATGATAACTGTACTAAAAATTTTCTGAAAATTTTTATTGATCCAGTTTTCCAGATTAAAATTTAAGTGAGTGAGAGACAGGAATGGAATATCCAACAAGGATTTAAAAAAACAAACAAACACATGACTGATAAAAGAAAACAAAGAATTCCAAGTAATAAAAATTGGTAAGTTCTGTACCAATGTACACTCAATTTTTATTATTCATAAATTCTATATTCGCATATTTATTTCCCGGTAGCCCCAAGATCTCTTGGTACTTTTGTGGATATTCAAGGACATGTACAAGCAGTGAAATTTTTGAGTTGCCTGACATCTCATTCCCGGGTCAAACAAGGTGACAATCTGCCTCCTTTCAGCTTTCATAACAGAAGCAAATGTCATAATTGGGTTTATTTAATGCTATGTTTTTTGGATTTTTGTGCATCTTTTTGGTGACTACCTTCTACTATATTGTTCAAATGTGCTATGGTTTAGATAAGTATCTCACCAAGGTGCTAGGTAAAGGTTGGTCCCCAGCCTCCACCCCCCCTGGGAAGTGCCGAGACCTTTAAGTCCAAGTTGGAAGTCTTCTAGTCACATGGGGGTGCTCCCTTGAATGGGATATTGGGACCCTCCCTCCCCTATTTCTCTCTTTGCTTCCTGGCTACTATGAGGTGAGCAGCCTCCTCTGCCACACATTTACTGTTAGGTACCTAAACATTAATAACTCCATTTTGGTTCTGGGACTCCATCTTGACCTGAAACTGAAACTTATAAGCTGCCAAGCAAATGAAACTTAAGATACCCTTTTCCTGTAACCCCACCTCCACCCACCAAGGTCCCCAAACACAAAGAACTATTGTTACCCAGCCACCTGTAGCCAAGGTCAATTCTCACTTGCTCTTGTTCCTTGTCCAAAGATATATAACCTTCCATTCCAATGACACTGGCTGCTTTACCTTGCAGAAGGGCAGCCTGGCAGATAATCTCTGTCAATAGCCTTTGCTTGAGCTCAGAGATATGTCTCTCATGGACATTTGCATCAGCTACCCTAACATTTACAACATGATGTACTGCCTTGTCCCAAGCCCTTAAACAACAAGCCAAGCAACCATGGTCTGAAAACTCCAAAACTGTGAGCCAAAATAGACTTTTTGGTCTTTTAAAGTTGATTTTCCCAGGAGTTTTATTACAGTACAGTCCTTTGTTTAACAAAGGACTATGTTAAACATAGTTTATGTTAAACATAATTTTACTAAGCACCTTACTAAAAAAAATAGGAAGATAAATTAGAGCTAAAGGTCATAAGTGCTATATTAATGAATCAACAATATAGTTATAAAATATAGTATCTTTAAACAGAAACATATACGAGGTCATATATTGATTCCTGATAAAAAATATCGTGACCAGAAGTTCACAAGAGTCTAACCCTATAGTTCCCATAGGAGCAATGTTTCAGTGTTCACTAATTCAGACTTCCTAGCACTTTTATGGAATATAACTGCTGTGAATAACAAGAAATCAACAGTGTTGACAACCTAAATACTTCACACTACCTCTGCAGCTACCATCTTGGTCGGATAACAGATAATTAGCCTCTCTTCTTCAATCCATGATCCCTTTTCTTTCTCTCCATATAGCAAGTAGATTTGTCCTTTGAAAATATTAATTGAGTCTTATTCTCCTGTTCAAAACCATACAAGTTTTCTGTTCTATGGTCCTAAAAGGGCTATGTAGTCCCTGGTGATCTGCTGCCTCCACTTGAACACAGTTCCTCACTGAACTCATCTTTGGTCACATTCCCTGCTCACTTCCTCCCCTGCCTCCAGTCACGCTGGATGCTGTGCTGTTCCTTGAACCGGTGGGCACTTTCCTGCCTCAGGACCTTTATCCTTCTCTGTCCTCTGCGTGGAACACTGCCCTTTCTGGGCTCAGTTTATTTCTTTCTGGTGGAATTTCCCTAAGCACCTTCCCCCTGAATGTGTCACTGCACTGCCTGTTTTATGTGTATTTTCTGACTTAGGCACTGTGTGTTTTTCTACTGACTCTATGAAGACTGTTTGGAATAGTTCCTGACCTACACAGGCACAAATAGATCATAGTTGAAGTGATCTATAAACAAACAACATTGTTAAAGAACAAATTGGTTAGCTACGATCTTTGACCAAGAACCAGCTCTGGTGTTCTACAACCCTCCCCAGTCCATAGCTGTGATTTAGAATATGACAAAATGAATGGCAGAATACAATTTTTTTTATTATTTTCATCAGAGAGGCAGGACTAAGTGAAAACATACTATGGCCTTAGAACTGTTCATGTATGTTAACAATGAAGGTGCTTCAACCTGAGTGAGGTAGATTGACTGAGATAAGTCAAAATGTCCTCTCAAAATGTCTTGGTCTCTGTCATGGAATTACCAAAAGCAAGCTAAAACTACTTAATCTTATCCATAAGTGTGCGCCACACCCCCCCCACACACACACACAAACCAGATGCCAAAGCCCACTGATAGGCTCTTCCACCCTCCTTTAATTATCCTGAATGTTACATTAATGTCACCTCAATGTGTGTGTGTGTGTGTGTGTGTGTGTGTGTGTGTGTGTGTGTTAAATCAAAGGGCTTCATGTTAGTTCATTTCTCTGAACAACAGTGCTTTGCCTTGTCCTTTTTTGAGATAGTCTGGTTACAACATCTCGTCAAGGATGAGTTTCCTAAGGTTTTATAACTGAGAATATACTCTTAGTGCTTTAATTGGATGTCAGTTTCTTCGGGGTTCACATCTTGTTAATGGAGAAAGCCTAGTTACGTAGGGAAGAGAGTTGGCTGGACAGAACCACTGAAACTCCTGCTTCCCTGCGACACCGGGTTCCCTGGTGACGCTCATGGCCAGCCTTGCAACCAACCTCCCTTCTCAGTAACTGGATTGATTCTATGTTCTTTGAAACTAAATGAGTTTTCACCCCACTTTTTAATACCCACTTTTTAATATAAAAAGTGCTGATAAAAAAGTATTCATTTAAAAAAATGCACGAAATGATTTATATTTAGCCCAAATTTAGCAACTTAACAGAAAAACTAAATTTGATCCATGCTTTTCATTGGCTAAGAAATCAAGAAAAATCAGTTTATTATATATATGTATCAACTATATTACATGCATATGTATGTATCACATATATACATGTATGTTAGGTCATGGATTTATGCAATATGAGCCATTAGAACTTTTTACCCCAGCACTGGGGGTTGTAACAGTGGCTAATAAAACTTAATTTATGCACATTCTTTAAAAATTCAACAGAAATGTTTTAAAATGTACATCATTGTATGTTATATTTTCTGAAAAACAAGAATTGATGCCAGCCATCTTCATAGAAAAATTCTTTCAAAAGGTAAAATGTACCAGGGGATTTTCCCTGTATTGAACTGTTTAATACTGGTAGACATTTCTAACATTGGACAGTCTCTTTAAAAATATTATTTTTAATTTTCTTGAAAATTTTATTTTACTAGATACGCAAAAGGAGAAAATTAAAATGGAAATATTCCCCTCACCATGAATTTTTTATATTTCAATGTTAGAGATCAAACTCAATGTCAGATCTTCACACTCAGAGTGAACCTTGTTTTGACATAGGAAATGTCTATGTCTATAGCTAGCAGTGTCAGTAGCTAGAGTATGTCTATGTCTATAGCTAGAGTTTGAGATATAGGAATCCTTGATGTGATTTTTTACAGTATGTATAAACTGAAGTTGATTAACACTTAAGTATTTATTGAAATAAAGATTAACTTTGGGAGTAAAATTGAGAAGGTGATACATTTGAGAGAAAGGACATGGACCTCAATAACAAATCAAATTAAAACCTAATGGCCAGGCGTGGTGGCGCATACCTGTAATTCCAGCATTTCAGGAGTCTGAGGCAGGAGGATCATGAGAATAAAGCCAGCCTCAGCAAAAGTGAGGTGCTAAGCATTCAGTGAGACCCTGTCTCTAAATAAAATACAAAATAGGGCTGGGCATGTGATTCAGTGGTCCCTGAGTTAATCCCTAGCACCCCACCACACCCCAAAAAAGCATGGGTTTTTTTCTAGTCAGATTTCCTGATCCTATTTTCATGTCAAGCTCTCTGAGCTGTGTTAAATTATTTTAGTTCTCTGTACCACCATTTTCTCACTTGTTAAATGGGGGTGATGATACAAAATGTCCACATTCTAGAATTATTCTGAGGACTGAGGCCATTAATGAACAGTATTATTACTGTGCCTAGAAAACAGCAAATACTAAATGGGTAGCTAACATTATTAATTTGCTGATTGATAATTTGATGAATATTAAGCATCTGTTATGGTTTAGATATGAAGTATCCCCCAAAAGCTCATGTGTGAGATAATGCAAGAAAGTTTAGCCTGGCATGGTGGTACATGCCTGGAAACCCAGCAACTTGGGAGGCTGAGACAGGAGGATCACATATTCATGGCCAGACTCAAAAATTTAGGGAGGCCCTATGCAACTTTGGGAAACCCTGTCTCAAAATAAAAGTAAAAAGTACTAGGGGATGTAGCTCAGTGGTAAAGCACCTCTATGTTAAATTATCATTACATTATAACCACCCTCTCAAAAAAAATTACAGTTTAAATGATTGGGTTATGAGAGTGTTCACTTAATCAGTGCATTAATCAATTTGAATATATTAACTGGGTGGTAACTGTAGGCAGGTAAGGTGTGGCAGGAGGAGGTAAGTCACTGAGGGCATGCCATTGGGGTATACATTTTGACTTTGTGAGCAGAGTCATGGCCCACATTGATAGAAATACTACAGGGACACAGCCACATCAATGTTTAGCTATTGTGAATTGTGCTGCTATAAACTGTGGAACCAACCTAGATGTCCTTCAATAGATGAATGGATAAAAAATTGTGGTATATATATACAATGGAATATTACTCAGCAATAAAAGAGAATAAAATCATGGCATTTGCAGGCAAATGGATGGAGTTAGAGAAGATAGTGCTAAATGAAGTTAGCTAATCCCAAAAAACCAAATGCCGAATGTTTTCTTTGATATAAGGAGGCTGATTCATAGTTGGATAGGGAATGGGAATATGAGAGGAAAGGACGAACTCTAGATAGGGCAGAGGGATTGGAGGGGAAGGAAGGGGGCATGGGGTTATAAATGAAGGTGGAATGTGATGCTCATTATTATCCAAAGTACAGGTATGAAGACACTAATTGGTGTGAGTATACTGTGTATACAGCCAGAGATATGAAAAATTGTGCTCTACATGTATAATAAGAATTGTAATGCATTCCACTGTTATTCATTATATATATATATATATATATATATATATATATATATATTTATGTATATATATAGAGAGAGTTTGACCTCATATATATATATATATATGAGGTCAAATGGAACATGACTGTATCAAATATGAAAGGAGTTAATTAACAAATATATGAGCCTTGACAGGAAGAAGTAGTTTTATATTCTGCCAAGGTAATTGGGATCAGATAGAGAAGAGAGTTGCCAAAATAATTTCACATTAACTAAAAACCCAGGGGTCCCTTTTTCAACTCTCAGCTGCTGCCTGAGTCAGAGCTATCCTTGGATACTCTGAGAAATTGGAGGCTGCCCAGCGTAGGATGCATCTATGTGAGCCACAGAGTGCCTTTCTCAGAGTACTCGTTACACTTTATATAAGGCAATTTTCACCACATTTTGAAATACAAAATTGAATAAGTACATAATTTCAGTTCTATTGGTCAGAAGCCCTTTTAAACAATCAAAACTAATCAATTTATGGATTTACTTGATCTGTGGACACGTCTCACATGTTAATTCACCATAATTTTTTCCCTAAAGCCTGCAAAATGCCTTTTAGTAATATATCTCTAGCTGAGGATATTCCCTAGGGCAAGTGACTTCATGAAAATAATCCGGAAATTATCCATAAGTAATATTAATATCATACATTTTAACTTGAATTTTTCTTTGCAGGAAAAAAAGAAAAAAAGAATTATCTTGGAGTAAGAGAAAGCAACACTGCACTCCAACCCATACTTACTTCCAGGTCATTTTGGTAAATTGCTTGCAAGGATTTATGTTCCCTTCAAATTTCCCATTAAAAGGTTTACAAAGAGCTGGGTTTGTAGCTCAGTGGTTGAGCACTTGCCTTGTATGCATGAGGCACTGGGTTCATCCTCAGCACCACATTAATAAAAATAGATAAAACAAAGATATTGTGTTCATCTACAACTAAAAAATAAATAAATAAATAAATAAAGTACTTTTAAAAAAGTCTAAAAGGATAAACACAGGACCATGTAAAACCAGAGAATCCTCCATAAATGATGCAGGTGGTTGTATACTTCATATCAAGTTGTAGTTGTAAGCTTTTGATTCTGGATTAGCCAAGAAACACAATCTAAAATTTTATGTGTGTGTGCATGTGTGTGTGTGTGTAGGCACAATATCTTTGTTTTATCTACTTATTTTTAAAAAATAATTAGAGGTGCTGTGGTGCTGAGGATGTGCCTCATGCATACATGTACACACACACACACACACACACATACATATACACAAACATACATGAGCCTTGACAGGAAGAAGTAGTCCTATATTTTTCCAACCTGATATATACATATTCTCTCTCTCTCTCTCTCTCTCTCTCTCTCTCTCTCTCTCTCTCTCTCTCTCTCATATTCATAGTGTGCGTATATATATACATATATATATGTATATGTATATTATGTATATATATGTATCATCTGTAGAACTAGTTTCAGGATTTTAGAATTTCCCTTTTCACCAATTAAGGACCAGTCTGGAGCTTATCCTGTCACTAATGAAAAATGGGAAAGACAAACAGCACGTCTTTTTGAAAGCTTTAGAGAGAGGTAAGGCAGCTGAGCCTTAAGGAGCCAAGATTTAGAAAAAAGGAAACTTACTGAATTAAGTTTGATATGGGACACCACTTTTCCTGTGATGCAGTTTTTGATTCACAAATTGTATAGGTAGAGATGCTTAAAAGTCAAAGTGGTTAAGAGCTGAGGAAACTGAACAAGGTGCACTTCTAGCAGTCTATAAGCTTTCAAACAAAAATAATTTTCAAAGAAGAATAGCTAAACTGTGGAACTGACCTAGATGCTCTTCAGTAGATGATTTGATTAAAAACGTGGTATATATACACAATGGAATATTACTCAGCAATAAAAGAGAATAAAATCATAGCATTTGCAGGTAAGTGGATGGTATTGGAGAAGATAACGCTAAGTGAAGTTAGCCAATCCCCCAAAAAACAAAGGGAGAATGTTTTCTCTGATATAAGGTGACTTACTCATAGTTGGGTAGGGAGAGGGAGCATGGGAGGAATAAAGGAACTCTAGATAGGGCAGAGGGGTGGGAGGGAAAGGGAGGGGGCAGGGGGTTAGCAATGATGGTGGAATGTGATGGACATCATTATCCAAAGTACATGTATGAAGACATGAATTGGTGTGAACATACTTTATATATAACCAGAGATATGAAAAATTGTGTTCTATATGTGTAATAAGAATTGTGATGCATTCTGCTGTCATGTATTTAAAAAATAAAAGCAATTAAAAAAAAAAGAATAAATCCAAAGCTGACAACTACCATTGCAACAAAAAGATGTAAATACCCAAGAAATGCAATGAGCCCAACAGCCTGGGCTGCTTTTCCCCTTAAAGTATTTGGTAATTTATAAGTGATTCAAGCCAAGAGGTAGAAATGCTGAGCTGAAAGCAGCTGCTCAGAGGCTGAGAAGCTCCCCTGGCTGTGTGAAAGAAAGGAGCTGACCCAAATTATAGATACTGCAGGACTAATGCCAGAAAGAACTGCATAAAAACAGCTGAATTTGTTACTCACAGTGACATGCATTAGAATTCTACTCTACATATGTACTGTGGTTGAACAAATAAGTAAATATATTGTAGATAATGAGGGTCAGGTTTCTCTCAGAGGAGGAAAAATTATATGAGCAAAGGAAGAATGCTGTGATTTTGGAATGGAGTGGGAAATGTTATAAACGTTAGTATAAATACATAAACCACTTAAAACAATGCACACTTATTAATTCCGGTTCCATTGGTCAGAGCCCACATGGGTACCACAGAGTTAAAATCAGGGTGTCCCTAGGGCTGTCTGAAGGCTCAAGGGGAGAATTCATTTCCATGCCTTTTCTAGCATCTAGAAGCCCCTCCTTGGTCCTTGTTTGTCACCCCATCTTTCAGAAACAGGAAAAGTAGAATCTTTTTCACCTTGCCAACCACAAGAAAAGACCCTCCACTTTTAGGGACTTGTGGTTATATTGGGCTGCCTATTTGATCCATGATATTCTACCCATTTCGAAGTTTCTAATATTAATCACATCTGCAATGTCCCTTTTGCCACAAAGGTAATATGTACAGTGGTTCTGAAGGTTAAGATGTAGACATCTGCATATTTGTCACCTTAATGTTCATGTATTTGGGGTCTAGATTTTTACTAACATAGGTAAGACATCTACATATATGTAATATGGAGCAGTCAGACATGCATGGTGAGAATACAAGGTTAAGGGGATAATTTTATATACTGGACCTGCTGTGCTTTCTTTTAAAAAGCAATTTACTGAGACCACTATTACCCCATCCTGGCTTAAGTCAGTAGGATATGCTATAATTCTCAGCAAACAACCTGTTATTTGCAGGGGAACTAAAGGCCCAAAGACTTCTCCCTGTTGATAAGAAGAACACAATTTACTCTGACAGTGTGAAACTTTTGTGACCTTTATGCAGATCGGATTCCAGGACTCATGGAGACAGGACAATTAGAAGTAAAGTGCCCTCCAATCATAAAATCTGCAGGAACAAGTTCCAATTAGAACGCATCATCACAAGCCAATGCGACACAGAGTTGCCTTTGATCTTTAGCACATCATTGTCATAGTAAAATTTCCCCTCTATTGTGCAAGAGTATGCACTATGGAGACCCGAAAGCCTGATGCAACCCTGCTGTCCATCAAAAGTCAAAAAGTGGACCTCAGCCAGAAACTTCCCTGGGACCCCCAAGGAAACTGGAGGGCAAGAAGGAGACCTTATCTAAAAGGTTCCAAACTCTCCCTTTCTCCCTTGAGATGGTCCTTATCTCCTTTTCCTTTCTTTTCTAATAAATTCCTGCCTGCTACTGTGTGTGACTTAACTGAAATGCTTTAGGCAAGCGTGCAAGAACAGGTGGTCACAGACTCCTGGAGCTTTCTTTGACCCTGTGGGCAGATCTCACTCTATAACGTGCATATAAGAATTTAAAAAATGTCCCTGTGATATTCAATTTTTGTCATCATATAATTATCCATTCTGTTGTTAGTAAATATTTGCCTAAACATCTAATTTGTCTCATGTTAAGAAAAGCCAGACCAGCAAGTAATCAATAATAAATGCCAAGAGTCAAAATATCATGGAAGCAGTGGGGAAAAAGTAAGTAAAGCTTATGATAAGAGACCAAATCTTAGAAAGCAGGTACTCTACATGAAGATTTGGGAGGACAAAAAAAAAAAGTGAAGCCCAAATAATGATGGAGTCTATGACAGGAGAAAGTTTCTGACTAAAACATACAGACTGCAATCTTGAGCCTGAAGACTTCAAGGATTCTTCATGTTCTTATTAAAATTGATGACAGCATCATCCTTGGAAAAAAACAAAACACCTCACCTAGAATTTGGTTGAAGAAACAAAAATGAGAAAAAGTCAAGACCAAAATAGGTAGCTCTACGGTAGAAGTCATTTCTCTTGTGTAAAATGGGGATAACAATAGTGCTAACCTCATAGGCATGTAGTTTTCCCCTTTGCCCTTTGTAATATATTTGTTGTATTAAATGAATACTAGATGCATTAGTAGAAAAACAATTAGAAGAGTGACTGGCACAAATAAGGTATTAAAAGATAAAGATTATTATTAGGGAAACAGTTAAAGTTAAAAGCCACTTCAACCAAGTCATGTGCTCTTTCTGGTAGTATCCTATGGTTTTTCTTCCTTTTATTCTCATTTGGGCAGAAAACACTGGCTTGTTGTAGTAGAAATAGCAGTAAGCTTTACTGTAGGAGACCAGAATTCCATAATTCTGTAGGGTTGCTAGCTCTGTCACTATCTATGTGGCCTTGAGAAATTTTTCATCTGTAAAATCCTAATGAAGACTACTTTTGACCATTTTTTCCCTGAGGATTTAGCCATACTTCTCAGGTAGGGTTGTTAGTAATCATCAATGATGTTGTTGTTCTCATTTAAGCTAAAAAGTGACAAAATGGCTAGCAAAAATAAAGGCACTCTGAGAAATGTAATTTAAATATTAGCGCTTCTCGGTTAGTGCAGTGGGAGAGGGGTATTGTCTCTACAGGGTTCTCACATTTCTGCATTTGGCTCATTCTGTCTCTGAAAAGTTATTAGAGAAGAAAGCAGAGAGCTTGGAGATGATTTTCAGGCATTCTTCTGGATTCCAGCTGTTCACTTCTTTTTTTCCATTGGGAGGAAGGACCTGAAGATTTTACTTACTCATCATTCCTTAACTCTTACCTATATTTGTAATATAAATAATTAGACTTTCTTTGAAAAACACAAAGTTACTTTGTAACTTTGAAAAATACAAAGTTAATTAAGACCACTTGACATATGCGATTAGATCCACTTATACATAGTTAAGGTTGGGCAGAAATCCATGCTTCCCACCTTTCCATTCCACACAGAAGGCAACTTGTAACCTCACCTTACTTGGTTTCTAGACTACCAACTAATTCAGCGAGAGTAGAGAGTAAAGCACTACAAAGGGAAAAGTCTGAGAGTCAGGCAGTATGGCTTTGGGCTTGGACACAGATTCTGGTCACATAGGTCTGCACTTGGCACCAGTGTTCAGGGCATTATTTTATATCTTGGCAAAATGTTACCTATTAGACAGATCTAAGTTTCCTTCCAACAGTAAAATTCTACTAACAGTGAGCACTGCACCACTAAATCCTATATGTTGAACAAAATACTAAGGAGGATTTAGAGGATGAGAGTACATTCCTAAGCCAAATAAGACAGCACTTACAGTTCTGCGTGATCTTTGCCTACCTGATGAGATCACCTCCCCTAGGACAGTGCAAACCACACTGACAATGAAGAAATAGGAGTTCAGAGACAGAGAGGAGTTTCTCAGCAGAAGAGTAGGCAGTTCCTAAAATTGTTGGCAATCCCGTTCTGAGGCCTAAGGGTTAATGACCTAATGTTCACTTGATAATCTGCCATATTCTTTGGTCTGTACTCTGGGAATTTCCAGCTTTGAGTCACCCTTTTCCAGTAATACACCTGCAAACATCTTCATGAGGCTAATTTAAATAAAAGCTTCTCCATTATTAGCATTCATAAAAAGAAAAAAAAACCCAATTAAATATGAATCCTGGGCAATCACTGACAGATTTTGGTTTTGTGATCTGGTAAGGAGTCCAAGAATTTACATTTCTACTTTGGCACTGCATAGTTTGAACTACTCATTACAGGGAAATAGAAACTCAATAGCGGGAGTGGAATTAAATGTTTTATGCCATATGATCTTAATCAAATTACTTTCTATGGCTAATTTTCTTCATGTACGATCTAAATTATAGATGACGTATCCATGAAAAGTCTGGAGCAATTTGTTAAAATGTAAAAGTTTGTAATTTTTTAATGTTTTGAGAAAAATGAAGGAATTTTTGATAGGAGAAAAACAGGGTTCTTGCCTGCTTTCCCCGTGTTGAGTCTAAAATGTGTACAATGCTTGTTAAAGGAGATGCTAGTCCCACACTGCCAAAATTATCACTCCTGTATGTATATGGGGATGTTAGTTTGAATTATAAGAAATTAAATGGAAACAACATGAAAGCATTAATCTCTAAGAAATACTGTCAATGAAAGTAAAATTGTATAACTTTAAGGGAAAAGTGTGCCATTATGTATCACTGTTTTCTGGTCCTTAAGCAGTTTCATTAAATGTCTGGGGGCTCAGTCAGAGGGGCACTGGGTAGAGAACTGGCACAGGAGAGAGTAGAGAAGTGATTGCTCACTTTAGATAATAGTCAAGGAGACATGAAAAACATGCTTGTTCATAGTACAAAGTAACCATCATCTGAGGAGCCTGTAGAAGATTGGCTTACTTTTGAGATATATCACATTTGACTTGGCCCAAAACCAACTCAGAAACCTAGACAATGGCTCCCAACTCAATGACCTACACCTGCTTCATTTATAAATCAGCTATGGAAACAACTCTATAATGATAGTAAGTAAGCTACTCTAACTTGATCGTGATTGAAAATAATTTCATAATGATTTTTCTGGGACCCAGAATAACTTGTGGAACCATACTATGATCTGCTGCTCCTAGGACTTCTTTGATAGTTGAAATTTGTCATAAAAGTTTGAAGATCAAATGAAAATACATATGTAGAATTTCTTGACACAGTGCTTGTAATAGGAGCAGAAGGAGTTCATTATGTCTTATTTTACTGTTACATTAGCTTTCTTTGTCCAAGATGAATTTGGGTAAAATAAATCTCTAGTAATCTATAAAATTCTCTTGATTTTGGGAAAGATTTTTTTTTATCTGTTGGTATTTGACTAGACAACCTATTCCTTTGAGCTAGATCAGATTGGCAGTGGGCAGGTTTGTCTTTCAGTTCCACAGATCAGAAAGCAACCTAACTTTTGGTAAGAAAAAGAGGTGGGATGTAAAGGCATGATAAGTAGGTAATGCCAGCAGGGCTAGCCTGGGGATCTCTGGAATGAAATAGAAAGGGTTTTGAGGAAGAGTGAGAGGTTAAATCTCCCCTGGTAGATTTGAAGGAAATAGACTTAGATCTGGGTGAGATACCTAAGTAGACAGAAAGAAAATTAGTGACAAATCAGCTAGTCATCTAAAAGATGTAGCAGTTGGGACAAATAAGTAGAGCTACTTTTCCCCTTTTATTGTAAAGCCTTAATAATGCTCTTTTGTCTAACAGGAAAAATGTTATACTTACTCACAAATTAATCAATTAACTCGATTAGTTGATTGAAATTTAAACTGGTGGGAGAAGACCAAGGCTGTAAGGGAATAAGAGGACAGAAATACCAGCATCAGCCTGGAAAATCATTATTAGCATATCATAATGAAAGTGCAGAATATAAGGAATTACGTTTGATGACTGATCTCTGAGAAGCTGAGAAGTTTTCTGAGCAGACGACACATGATATAAAAATTGACCTTTAATGTTTGATGAAGGTAAGTCATTGCCAGTGAACCTTGGCCATAACCTCCTCAACCTACAAACCCGAGTGCCCCTTCTGAGCAATAGGAGTCATCTGTGTGTGTTGGGGAAATCTAATTAAACACAAAATCTCTTGCCAACATAGGAAACCTTTCCACAAAAACTGAAGAGAAATAAAGCCGTCTTACCATTAGACAAACATTAAATCAGAATGTGATGTCTATCACAAGTATTCACTAAAGAAATGGCAGACGGAATCTGACTTTTTTATACCCCAATACAAATATGTCCTCAAGGTAAACCTTGACTGGACCTTGAGGGGTATGACTTTTCAGCACCTTTTGTTACAAATACTTCATCCAAAACTCAGATGCTAATTTGATGACCACATGTGTTAGCTAATTGGCTTTTTCTAAAAAGAAAAAGAAAAAAAAGAACTCACATTAGGATCCTACTCTTCTACACTCTCACAAACAAGTTAGGGGGTACTATCTGACTTGATGATTGGTTTCATAGATGAATCTCAGGTCACTGAGAAAGAAATGGGCATTGTAAGAGTCTAGGGTCTTTAAAATCCCTGTTTTATTTATGATTGTTAATAATAGATCCCACAACATTAAGCAAAAAAATAGGAATTACAGTGTAGGAATTATTTTGTTAGGTAATTCCCTCAATATGGTCAAATACATTTTAGGCTCTTCAAATACTTTTTAGGCTTTATCCATTTTTATATACTTTTTAAAACTAAAACACTACTTAATGTATTAAAATGGAGCCAAAGAATTGATTTTATTTTGTTTTTTACTTCAGATGTAACCAGAAATTCACCAACATTTTGAATAATTATAGATTCCTTGATAGCACAAATTTTTAAAACTTTTTTTTTTTTTTTAGTGACTCAATAGGTGAGTCCTGAAGCACCTGAAGAATCTTTTGACATAAATATTGGGCTCCTTCATAACAAACACAAAGAAGAATCTTTGCTGCCAGCCCCTTTGCATTAAGAAGGCATGTGGTCACCAAATAAGGTGTTGGTTTCCCAAGGAGTTCCACAGACACTCTGTCAGAGCACAGAATATGATAGTAAGGTGCACCGTGGTCTCTCCCCTAGATATTTAAAGAATTGGGAGAAAATAAGAGCACATGTTCCTTAGTAAGAGGCCTATTTAGAAAGCTTTTTTTGCTACTGTGTCCAAAAAATTTGACCAGAGCAATTTTAGAGGAGGAAAAGTTTATTTAGGGGCTTATGGTGGAGGTCTCAGTCCATAGACAGCAGGCTGTATTCCTCAGGGCTCAAGGTGAGGTTAAACATCCTGGCAGAAGAATGTGGCAGAGAGAAGCAGCTCACATGATGATCAGACAGTAGAATGAGACTCCACTCACCAGATACAATATATATACCCCAAAGTCACGCCCCCCTAAACCAACCTCCTCTAGCTACAACCTACCCACCTCCAGTTTCCATTCAGTAAACCCCATCTCAGGATTAATTCACTGATTATATTAAGGCTCTCATAACCCAATCATTTCTCCTCTAAACCTTCTTGCATTGTCTCACACGTGAGCTGTTGGGGGATACTTCATATCCAAACCACAACAAGGCCCTTGTATGTGAATCAAGGAGGAAAAGAAATAAGTGAAAACTGACCCCAGAGGTCAAAACCAAATGGAAAGCAAAAGATTCCCAAGAAAATTACAGAATAAATATAAAGAAGCATTTATCTATCAGAAAAGATAAAGATAGATTAACCTAAGTTATTGACATATACCTTTCACCAGTTTCCACTTGTGATATTCCCTCAATATATCAAATTGGAGCCTGCTGGGAGCCATCAGCCAAGTAGGTATGACAATTTCCTTGCCAGCGTACCCCCATGTTTCTTTAGTGGAAGGACTCATGGAAATAGGACATTTTGCAGGACATTGCATGTAAGGTGACCTTGCTCAAGGACCAGGGCGGATCCGTGTTTAGGGTGTTCCCCCTTTAGAATAGGGCGGTTTAGCATAATAGGAGATTAGGGTGTTCCCCCTTTAGAATAGGGCCTATCCTGCTGCTGAGTTCCTCTTGAGTTCTTAGGGTCAGACAGTATATTTTGGGAGACAGAAGCCCGGAGGAAGTGGATTTGGGCAGAGAGTGGATTTGGGCAGAGAACGTGGATTCCCCCAGAACGTGTTTGTAGACGGCCGGTGTGAGTTCGGGAATAAAGAATTGCTGTTTGAATCTACAAGCTGTGTGGAGACTCGTGATTTGTGCCCAGCCAGAGACTGCGGCAGGAGCCATTTGAAAATATTTTCTAACTGGGCTTTGTGTCCTTCTGGTCTCTTCTGATTCATTTTTTTTTCTTGCCATTTATACATTTTGCAGAGTTTCTTCCTACAATTCCTCTCCAAGGTCCTGGCTTCTTCACTATTGATACAGTGTCCCTCTTTTCCCTTTCAGATTTTCCACAGTAAATATTATTTCCTTTAGTAAACAGTACTAATTGAGTTGTTAACACAGTAGTTTCTCATTTCTTCTTGACTGTTCCCCAAACTAGCAGCTACTAAGCTTTTAATAAGAATCTGTGCTTTCCATTCTCCCACCTTTGTCCTATATTGTATGGTGAACAAGAGAGCCAAGACAAAGATGGTTGGGTCCAGACAGCAATTCTGATCTCCCCATGGGTTGATGCCAGTACATTTTGAGAAAACCTCAGTAAACAATGATAGATATCAACAGGGCACTTACTCATCTTCTGGACACACTACTACAATGTGTGGCTCACCCCAAATGAAAAGCTTTGAAGCATGGCTCTTGGCACCCCCTTTTGATGGGTCTCTAAGATCTTGGCTCTTCCATAGTTATGGGAAATAGCACATAGGCAGCTACCCTCACCCACCATATCCCTGATGTGATTATCTTCCCACCCCAACATACTTATTTCACCAAAGGATAACATACAAGTGAAACCGCTGTTGACCGGTGACAAGTTCTTGCTTCCCCAATGTTGAAGAATAACACCAGAAAGCACACGCTGAGACAAGGTCAGAGTAGAAATTAGAAATTTATTAAAGGACAGCAGAAAAGACTTCTCCCGGAGGAACAAGGGGACCCAAAAGGTGGGAATCCGTGGAAGTGCGGTTGTTTCCCCTTTTTATAGTTTTGGTGATGGAATGTATGTAGGTTGGAAGAGGGGTGGGACACAGGTGGGCCAAAGAAGTAATCTGGTCAGGAAGGACTTCTGAGTCAGCACCTTCAAGTTTGCTGGGGGCTGTTTTCCCGGGCTCCATTAACATTTCTTTGAGGTGGACTTTGGCCTAGGGCCTTTTCAGGCCTTCATTAACATTCCATGAGTTGTCCTGCGTTTTCCCTGAGTCATTCCCAGCATGGCCTCCATTTTAGATTTCACTGGATATTAGACCCGATTTACCTAACTACACTGACTACCTAACTTTAAATCTGGCTTCACAGGTTGTATAATTCCATGCATGTCCCTACATGTGGGGTTCAAAACTGAAAAAGTGCAGAGAAAAGAGGTCTTTAAATGAATGAGATCAGCTGGTAAGGAAGGCAGGTGATCCAAATAGAAAGGGGTTTTTTTTTTTTCTTTCTTTCTTTTTTTTTTTTTCATTGAGGTAAAATATATACCTCAGGGCACTTTAGTTTTCTCTTCCCAAGCTGACATTCATCAGCTTAACACATTGCTTGTCTTTTTTTCAAATGACTAAACCATCTACTCTTCATTGTGTTGCCTTCCTTTGGGAGCACAGTCTTCTATCTGAGTCTCAACCATTTCCTGACAGGTCTCATTATTATGTCTTCCTTACTGCTTGGTCAGTGGATGAGAAAGGACTCCTAGAGGTCAAAACTGAGTTAAGATATAAAACGAACCGAGGGCTATGGCATGAAGCTCCGAATCCTGCACTTTCAAGATTTGTTACTAATTAAAGATGTTTTTCCCTCCTCCCTCTTTGCAGGGAAATACACTGGTGAGGGGAACCACCCTTCTAAACAGGTAATCATTGGAAATCAGCTTGTGGCATGGAGGGATGAAGAGATTTGGGGGACAGTCAGTAAAGGAAGTTAGTTCTGGGAAAAGGAGGGGGTTGTTTTTTTTCTCTCCCATTTTTTTTTTTTTTTGAATCTTTTATTCAAGATGTTCAAATCAGTTCAAAAAATTTTTAGACTGATATTTATACCGTAAATACCTGGAATTCACTTGTGTGGAATGAGAACTAAGACTCCAACACATAAATTTGTCCAAATTAAAAGAAACATCCTCAGGCAACTGTATGGCTAGTTTTTAAGCTACCCCTCCAACAATGACAGAAAGGTTTTAGATGTTTAAGAGAAAGACCTGCAAGCAATATTTCTAGCTGTGGACATTTTCCAACCACATATTGATCCTGATGGAATTTTAGAGTTTGTAATATGAAGCTATTTAATAAAAAAATTTTAAATTTGTAGAGAATGATTTTAAAAAACAAAACAAAAAACAAAACTAGTGTGCCAAAAGAGTAGAGAACTTAGAAGGGAAACTTGTTATAATTCAGGATCCTTGCCCTGATTATTATGTGTCTACAAGATGTTCAACTGGTCCACCCAATTTAGAAACTGCCAGATTCACCACATTCTTACCAGAATCTTTAGAGAAATAACATTAAAATCAATATCTTACCATCACAGAAAATATCACCAAAAAGATAGAAGAGGACATAGTTTTATTATTAAACATTATTCCCAAATGTAATGTACATCGTAGATAATTCACTGAAGAGATGGCAAACAGAAATTTCACTCATCCTTTTATATAGCTAAGCAGATACAACCCATTGCACACATGTTGTCAAGATAAACAACAATTAACAGGGCTGGACAATATCACTTGTCACACATAGCTCTTCCCTAACACATGTGGTAATGGGGCTGATAAGCTTGTCAATTAACTGGCTTGGTCCAAAGGAAAACTCTCTTTTTGACCAAAGGGAGCTTTGGAAAGAGGTGCCTGCAGAACTTAGGTTCTTGTACTCCCACAAACGTGGGGAGATAAGGGTGCTGTTTCCCTTGATGGCTGGATATTAAGGAAATGCCTCCCAGGAAAGGTATTCCTAGATTGTAGAGCTAGTAAGTGGTTTATTTAGCTTTCAAAGGGTTTGGTCATATTTTACTGTAGACTAGGTGTATGCCTCCCACCCCCTACCTCCTGCCATAGGTTGAAGTTCTCACGCTCATTGTGGTGGTATCAGGAGGTGGAGGTCTTTGGAAAGTGATTCGGTCATAAGAGTGGCATTGTGGTGAATAGGATTGGCAGCCCCAGAGAGTTCTCTTGCCTATTTCTGCCATGTGAGAATACAAACAAAGCAGTCTGCAAACCAGAAGAGGGTTCTCATTACAATGTAACCATATTGGTCCCCTGACCTTGGACTTCAGCCTTCAGAGATACGAGAAATAAATCTCTCTTGTTTATAAGCCACTCCATCTACAGTGCTTTGTTATTGCAGCCCAAAGTGACTGAGATGCATTTCAAAGGTGCAGAGAAAGAACATTAAAAGTTTTCTAAAATAAATCCTTTAAGAAAAAGGAGTAGTGAGTAGTCTCTTATTTTCAACAGAGGACTGAGTTTCTTATTTTTAATTTGTGTTTGCCTTTTCATGTGCAAGAGACCCAAGACAAGCTCTTTGATGATGAGAGGAATTTAATTTAATCTTGAGAGCTTTATGTAATCTTGTTTTTTGGAACTTAATATATAATATCTAGGAGGAAATGACTGAACTCTTGGCTCAGTTACTAGTAGGCTGCCTGATTGGGGGAAAAAAAGATTCATGCTATCCTCAAAAGGAATGTTGTTAAAAGTGGATAGTGAAAATAATAACTGGCTCAACTAAATGGAACTGTTTAGGTGAAAATGGAAGAAAAGGGTCATGACAGCAAAGGTGGCAGGCGTCATCAATATTCAGGATCTGGGAATCTGTTTTGTCTCCACTTTCTCCTATTGAAAAGCCACAGAAAATCTGTTCTATTTAACTTAGTTTGGAGGAATTGAAATCCAATTATAAAAATTGTGATTTAGAGCCAAAACACATAAGCAGGGAGCTGAATTCATCTGCTCCATGAAGTACATGAACTAAAGGTTGAGATGGACTTGCTTGTCCTCCAGCAGGATATGGCCAGCATTTTGTAATGGTTTCAGTAGAGTAACCTGCTACTGGTGGGCAGAACTTCTTAGGATAATTACACATGGATACTTAAGGTTCAGTTAAATTTACTGAGTTAGGGCTGGAGCCTGAAGAAACTTGGATGATTTGAACATGCCACATTAGAAAGGACCAAGGTCATGGCAAGAACAGAAATGGGAAATGTGACTGGGATATTATCTACTGGCCATGTTGCTTTTAATGGAATACATAATTGGGATGGATGGGATGTGTGACTAGGATATACTGCCCTTACCCTTTTCATGAGGGATATCAACTTAGTTGGCCCTTTGCCTGCTTTTAGCCAGCTATGCTAAATGGCAACCTTGGAATCATACCTTCCGCTATAGTAAAAACATTTGTAATTCCAATAGAGCAAGTCAGGAAGAGATTTAGAGAAAGAATTAAAAAGAATCAAATAGGTTCTGGCATCAAGGGAGACTGGAGTGATAAGGCAGATTCTTTGGTCTGATCCCTAAATCACTGTTCTGAAGAAAATGATTGAGGAAATAATTTTGATCCCACTAATTCCTTTTTAAATATCCTATCTGGTCAGTATCCCAGGCAGATATTTTCTGGAGATTAACAGTGTAATACAATAAGATGGTTTCCCCTATTGCTTCAAGAATAGTTATCATGCTAGTATCTAATATACTAAGACTATATAGAAGTTTGGCATGGAAGGGATGGGGTCCGTGTTGTGATTTCTGTTGCTATGGTTTCTTTCTTTCTTTCTTTCTTTTTTATTGGTTGTTCAAAACATTACAAAGCTCATGACATATCATCTTTCATACATTTGATTCAAGTGGGTTATGAACTCCCATCTTTACCCCAAATACAAATTGCAGAATCACATTGGTTACACATCCACATTTTTACATAATGCCCTATTAGAAGATGGGAGGGGAGGGGAGGAGGGATAGTAGGGGATAGGAAAGGTAGCAGAATACAAAGGTCACTATGGTTTCTTTCTAACTGGGTCTCAAGTTCTCTTTCTTGAGAGTGCCCATAAACAAAAGAGCTAAACAAAGATAGTCAAGTTTTAAAAGAGCCAACCTGGAAAAGTTAGGTTTGGATGTGTGGGTCAGGAGAGATACAATGAGGAAGTTAAATAAAATGCATGAATCAGAAGAAAAGCATTGCTTACTGGTCCTGGAGAGGTTAACAGTGCAGATAGGAGACCTACAAGAAGAGTGGAAGCACAGCTGGAAGCTAACCAGAGAGCAAGGAGCTTTGTGGAGAGAGGGGTGGGGGAGGAATGTGGGCTTTATCCAATGGACTTGGGGGTGGGGGTTGTGGATAGAGCAAAGAACACTGGCACCAAGTGGGGAAGTTACTCTCTCTAGTGTTGACCATTAGGTTTATTATGATCAACAGCTATGGGATGTGCTGGGTCTGGGTCATTGAGATGGAGAACAAATGAGCTATACCACCATCGATCACTCTGGGAGGGAAGTTTTAATTAGAGTAAATAAATGTGAAGCGGGTTATGACTGGGTCTAAACTCAGTATAACAAACCTAATGCACATGCTGAGGCAGCAACTATATTAAACAAATTTACTACAGACCAGTAGGTCATGACAGATTTGATTAAAGTTGTTCTTTCAAATTCAGTTTTGAAATTCAGCCAGAAAAATGTTTTCAACCAGCATAAGGACTGGAACCTTTGGTCAAATCAAATACGACTACCCAGGGTACCCACAAGCTCCTCACTCAAAAGCTGCCTGAGGGATCTGCTCCTTAAAACCTATTTGAAAGACAGTTTCTAGCTTGCTTGCTGGGCATCTGTGGAAATATTCCCCACTGTCCAAGGATATCAGAGAACCTAAGATCGGAAATACTGATCTCACTTAAGTGATATCAGATAAGCATTTGAAAAATGATAGAGAAGCTTAGCACAGCTCAGTCTTAGAATGGAAGTGCTACAATCCACAACACAGTGGGCGTGAGAGTGACCAGAGGGGAATGACTACCTCCCAAATAGGAACAGTTTGCTTCATTGCCTGATAAAAGGAAAGTGACCATGACACGCGGAGCCACCAAGAGATCTTTATTACGGTGGTGTCTGATTAACAGGAAAGGAAGAGAAAAAGAGAAAGTGAGAGAGAGAGCAAGGAAAGAGGGAAGAAAGAGAGAGAGGGAGAGAGCAAAGTGAGAGAGAGAGAAGAGAGAGTGGGGTGGGGAGAGCAAAGCGCAAGAGAGAGAGAGGATGAGAAAAAGTGAGAAAGAGAAGAAAGAGAGAGGGGGGAGAGGGGAGAGTTTTTATAGCCAAAATCTAATGGGGTCTTTGGGTCTGCAAGCTGCATTGTTGCCTCCATTGCTCTGTGGTCTACAACTTATATGTTCCTGCAGCCAAGGCAAAGCAACCACCTGACTTATTGACGGGAGTTCTCAGATTGAGGACCATGCCGCCAGCACATATCCCATTGAGACTTGTCATTTCTCTACAAAGCAATAGTGTACACTGTTTACTAGAGAGTATCTCAATCTTTAATCACCAACAATCAAAATGCATAGTTCTTCCCCTGAGGACCAGACTGAAATATGCTTTCTGTTTGCTTACATCCGGGAGTCATTCTTAGTTTCCTTGAATAGGGGGTTCTGCTTTTTATTCAGCATGATTTTTGCCGCTGACTACATATTCACATCCCTTAACTGTATGCTAGTATTAATATGCCATTATAGGCCAATTAGAAGAGAATATCTGAGCATAGGGATCAAGGATCAGTGCTTTTTTAAAATTGTCCAGGTGATTCCAATAGACAGCCAGAGTTGAGAGCCATTGCTTTTCAAACACAAAAATAAAGGGAGTCATTTAGAGATCTCATTAGAATGCAGATTCAGACTCAGTATGCTTAGGGCAGGGTTCCCAGTGGGTAATGCTCTGCTATGGACCACACTTTGAGCAGTAAGGCTTTGATGGTCCTGTTTTCCTCTAAATGATTGTAACTTCACATGGAGGGATGACTTTTCTAATTTGTCACCTTAATCAAGATTCATTAGTTCGAATTTTAGGAAATTTCTCTCAGTATCTCTCTCTCTCTCTCTTCCTCTTTGTCTGTCTTGTTAAATAACTACAGTTCCTTTTGAACTCAACATTGAGCTTACTGTCTTTGGACTGCTCTGGTGGTTTCAAGTGACACTTCCTAGGGCCAGAAGGCCTGGCTGGCACACATGGGAAGTGTAGAGGAAAAGGAGATGGGTGTAAATAAGACTGCCAAACCTCTTCTCTATTCTAGTGAGGAAATGCCACTTTTCATTTTGTTTTATTTTCATCCTTGGTTGTGATATTTCATTTGAAAAGGGATTTTCAGTTGAAAAACAGGAAAAGCACTCATTTGTCCAACCCTTTTATTGGAACACATTATAAAGCACAGACCTGATCAAAAGCCCTAAGCAAAGTGTCTTTTCTTTTCCCAATTTCACTTGTTAATACTTCATATTGAATTTCGTTGGCAACCCTGGATGTCCCAGCCCTGCCAGCCTGAGCAACCTCTGACATTGTCGTCTTGAGCTTTTAGTTCCAAGATTCTGCATAACCACTAAAAATGTGAAATCAGTTTTTATGACCTCTTGCTATTTAATTGAACCTGAGAAACTCTGGAGATTTCATTCCATTGGAAATCTAATTCTCTCTCTCACTCTCTTTTTTTTTCTTTTACAACAATGAGAAGCAGGAAACTGAAGAAAAAAATCTGAGGAATATATACAGAGAGACCTGCATTTCTGTGATCTGACCAGATTCTATTCTGTCATCAGCTGTTCACAGTCGAGCACATGTTGATTCTCTACTGCATATTCAGCAGGGGCTTGAGAAATGAAGACTGTCCAAGTGGTATAAACCATAACCATTAAATCATCAAGCTTACAATTTCACTAGGGAAAAAAAAAATAAAAGCCCATGGAATGAATAAGAAACCATGAATGACAGTATGCAATAAAATTCTGATATCTCTATTTGCACAGTACCTTCTATAAGAATTCACAAAAATGTAAAGCTGCTTTGTGTATGGGTCTGCAAAGAGGCTCTAGACTGAACTGGATTTTGAGGGGATGGATGTGATTAGGAAGAGAACAGGAGAGGCTGCTTTGAAAAGGGATGCATGGATCCATAAAATGTGTTCTCAGAGTATACTCAGTTTAAGTTGAAAAGGTCAATGTATGTGGAATGGCCTTGCATTGCCCAGAGCTTAAAAGAAATAAAAGGGACAATGGGTTAAGGGCTGAACTAGAAGTCTAATAGAACTCGACTGATAGTAGTTTCATAAAGTAGAAAGACGGAGTGGAAACTAGTTGCCTATGAAAATAATGGAGGGTAATTACAAGGCTAAAAGCCTTATTTCTTCATTCTCTAGACAAAGACTTAATATACTTAGCAAATGCAGTAAAACAACAAGTAGTGATTTTAAGAAAGACCCCAATATTCACATAACTCTGATACCTGACTTCCACTCTAGACTAAAAGGCCATGCTATTATTTCTGTAATGATTTTCAATCTTAATTTTTTAACACAGTACTTTCTGTCAGCATGACTTCATTCACCATTTGCCCTCAATGAAGAGCAAAAGCAATACAGCTTCTAATTAATGCCTCTCAGAAAAGACCAGCTGAGGCCCTGTATTATGTTGCCTTGGAGCTCTATCAAGTGTAGGGCGTAACCAATGTAACATAGTGAATTTATGGATCTGTGGATCTAACTGTAGGATAAAAATGACAGCAGTAGTAACAATATCTGATACACCTTTTTGAAATACTAAAGGCAATGTAAGTTTCTATGAAACTATATTTCTTTGCCTTTTAACCCATTTTATCAGTAGTGTCATCTACAAATCACATTCCAACCCAAGTTTCTCCCACATTATGTTGGCTACTATGATCCTGCTTGACTATAAGATGTTCCCCTAGAAATTATTTGCCCAGAACATTGTTTAAATGATTAAATATTTTTTATCTATTGAAGGGCATCTAGGTTGGCTCCACAGTTTAGCTATTGTGAATTGTGCTGCTATAAACGTTGATGTGGCTCTGGCCATGTAGTATGGTGCTTTAAGTGCTTTGGGTAAAGACCGAGGAGTGGGATAGCTGGGCAAAATGGTGGTTCCATTCCAAGTTTTCCAAGGAATCTCCATACTGCTTTCCATATTGGTTGCTCCATTTTGCAGTCCCACCAGTAATGTATGAGTGTGCTTTTTCCCCACATCCTCGCCAACATTTATTGTTGTTTGTATTCTTAATAGCTGCCATTCTGACTGGAGTCAGATGAAATCTTAGAGTAATTTTGATTTGCATTTCTCTAGTTGCTAGAGATGTTGAATATTTTTTCATATATTTGTTGATTGATTGTATATCCTCTTCTGAGAAGTGTCTTTTAGTTCCTCGGCCCATTTATTGATTATTTGTTATTTTGGTATTTAGCTTTTTGAGTTCCTTGTATACCCTAGAGATTAGTGCTCTATCTGATGTGCAAGTGGTAAAAATTTGCTCCCAAGCTGTAGGCTCTCTATTCACCTCACAGATTGTTTCCTTTGTTGAGAAGAAGCTTTGTAGTTTGAGTTCATCTCATTTATTAATTCTTGATTTTAATTCTTGCACTATAGGAGTCTTATTATGGAAGTAGGGGCCTAATCCAATATGATGGCCTATTTTTTCTTCTATTAGGCACAGGGTCTCTGGTTTAATTCCTAGGTCCTAGATCCACTTTGACTTGAGTTTGTGCATGGTGAGAAATAGGGGCTTAATTTCAATTCATTGCATATGGATTTCCAGTTCTCCCTGCACCATTTTTTGAAGAGGCTATCTTTCCTCCAATGTATATTTTTGGTGTCTTTGTCTAGTATAAGATAATTGTAATTATGTAGGTTAGTCTCTGTGTTCTCTATTCTGTACCATTGGTCTACTGGCCTGTTTTGGTGTCAATACCATGCTGTTTTTGTTACTATTGCTCTGTAGTATAGTTTAAGTTCTTGTATAGTGGTGCCACCTGCTTCACTCTTCCTGCTAAGGATTGCTTTATCTATTCTGAGTCTCTTATTTTTCCAGATGAAATTTTGATCGAAATTGCATTAAATTTGTATAGTGCTTTTGGTAGTATGGTCATTTTGACAATATTAATTCTACCTATCCAAGAGCAAGGTAGATCTTTACATCTTCTAAGGTCTTCTTTAATTTCTTTCTTTAGTGTTCTGTAGTTTTCATTGTAGAGGTCTTTCACCACTTTGGTTAGGTCAATTCCCAAGGGTTTTGTTTGTTTGTTTGTTTGTTGTTGCTGTTGTTTTGAGGCTATTGTAAATGGGGTAGTTTTCCTTGTTTCCCTTTCAGAGGATTTGTCACTGATATACAGAAATGCCTTTGATTTATGGGTATTGATTTTGTATCCTGCTACTTTGCAGAATTCATTTACTAGTTCTAGAAGTTTTCTGGTGGAATTTTTTTGGGTCTTATAAGTATAGAATCATATCATAGGCAGATAGTGCTAATTTGATTTTTTCTTTTCCTATCTGTATCCTTTTAATTTATTTTGCCTGTGTAATTGTTCTGGCCATTGTTTCAAGAACTATGTTAAATAGAAGTGGTGAAAGTGGGCATCCCTATCTTGTTCCAGTTTTTAGAGTGAATGTTTTCAATTTTTCTCTCTTTAGAATGATCTTGGCCTGGGGCTTAGTATAGATAGCTTTTACAATGTTGAGATATGTTCCTGTTACCCCTAGTTTTTCTGAACATGAAGTGGTGCTCTATTTTTGTCAAATGCTTTTTCAGTGTCTATTGAGATGATCATATGGTTCTTATCTTTAAGTCTATTGATGTGATGAATTACATTTATTGATTTCTGTACGTTGAACCAAATTTGCATCCCCAGGATGAATCTCACTTGATCATGGTGCACTATCTTTTGTTATGTTTTGGTATTCAATGGAATATTACTCAGCAATAAAAGAGAATAAAATTATGACATTTGCAGGTAAATGGATGAATTTGGAGAATATAATGCTAAGTGAAGTTAGCCAATCCCAAAAAACCAAATGTCAAATGTTTTCTTTGTTATAAGGAGGCTGATTCCTAGTGGGGTTGGGAGGAGAAGCATGGAAAGATTAGATGAACTCTAGGTAGGGCAAAGGGGAAGGAGGGGAAGGGATGGAGCAATGGGTATAAAAAAGATGGTGGAATGAGATGGGCATCATTACCCTAAGTACCTGTATGAAGACACTAATGGTGTGAATATACGTTGATATGAAAATCTGTGCTCTAAATGTGTGATGAGAATTGTAATACATTCTGCTGTCATATATAACAAATTAGAATAAAAAATGAATTTTTAAAAAAGATTAAATATAATATTTAAAATAATAAAATATTTTTGAAAAATATCTCCAAACATGCACAAGGAGTGTTCATATTGGATTCATATATTAAGTTACAATTTAAATATTTTGGGTTATTCTCATCTTTCCTTCTACTATCTTTTGACCTCCAAATATTCATGTACTTTTTATGCAAGATTTCAAGTATTTATCTATTCATTTTAATCACAATCATCACACATGAGTTATAAAATTCTTCCATTTTCCTGGATGGGATTTTTGTCTGCTATTTCATATTAACTAGAATAATCTTTGAAGAGGTGAGAACAATACCAAACCTGTGCATGAGGAGAAAGATCATCCTTAGAAGATTATAAATGGGAATACAATAAGTAAATTCTGCGATAATTAGACAATGGAATTACCTTTTCCGGCTCTCTCAATTTTGCCTGTCAAATAGAAAATCAAATTATTGTTAGGAAATTGAGTGAATGGAGAATTAAAAATGTAGAGAGAGGAGGTATTAAATGATTTACTGAACGAACTGAATGTAGATTCTTGAGGGAGATGTGATGGGTATTGCCAGATATGACAGAGGAAACTTCTTCCATTATGCTTATGTCCTAGTCTCTCTACTGTGCTCTAATTATATTTTTAAGTTAAATTCATTTTTGGAACTTTATATATATCATGAAAAATGCACATATTGTAGGTATAATCACAAAATGAAAACATTCCTGTGGCCAATATTTAAGTGAAGAAAGTGGCCAATATTTAAGTGAAGAAAGGAAGTGTTACAAGTACCTTAGGAATGCTCTCACATCTTCACCCAGTTATTAGTGAACTCTTTCCCCTGAGGAACCAGTATCCTGACCTCCAACATTGCAGTTTAGTTTTGCATTTTTTTTTAACTTTAAATGAATTGTCCTTTTTTACCCCGTTCACTTTTGCCTTCAGCTTCTTCTGGCTCAGCCCTGTGTTTGTTTGTGGGATTTATCCCATGATTTCCGGAAGTCACAGTTCATTCATTTTCACTTATATGTAGCAGGATTTGGTACATTTTTTCTTTAAAGGGCCAGATGGTGATTATTCTGAGTTTTATGGGCCATTAAAATCTTTGTTGCAACTATTCACTCTGTCCTAAAGTATAAAAGCAGTCATATATGATAAAAAAATAAATAAGGGGATTGTATGTACTTCAATAAGACTTTATTTGTAAAAACAGGGAGAGGGTTCAACTTGGTCTACAGGGTTTAACCTATATCCTCTGCAATATAGTATTTCCATTTTTAATACACTGCTACTCATTTTTTGTATTGTTGCATACTGAGGTTGTTTTGAGTTATAGCTATTACAAAAAAATTTTACTTTGAAAATACTTGGGTATATTTTTGATGCAATTATGTATATATTTTGTATGAAACTAGGCGTGAAGCTGTTGGGTCACAGTGTATAAATAGTTCAGCTTTTATTAAATGTTTCCCATTTTATTCCTACCATCAATGTTTGCAGATGCTATTTGTTCCATATCCACTTCAAACTTTATCATTAAATTTTTAAATTTTAGTCATTCTGGTGGATCATGTATCTCACTGTGGTATTAACTTGAATTTTTCTGATGATGAATGAATTTTAACACCTTTATTGTTGACCATTTAGATATTCTCTTGTTAATTTTTTTCATAAAAGTCTTTTACTCATTGCTATGGTTGTCTTTTTAACATGAATTTCATTATATATTGAGTTTAAAAGTACTTTGTTGATGTTGTGTAAATATAAATGTCTTCTTCCTATGACCCTCTGTATTATATCTAATTCACTTAATTTCTTTTACTGATTCTCTGCTAAGTAAGTGTTAAGACAAAGCTTTCTTTTGGTATTTTAGTGCAAATGTATGCCATTACATTTTAACAAATGTGTAGAATATTATATTGAATTTCTGGTACTATTCTTTTGACAGATTTAACATTGAATAATTTTGTATGACAAAAATAAAGACAGAAAATACATATCACCCTCAAATCCGCAATATTACAAATATTTGCACAATTTAGCTTAAACACAAAATTATTTGCTTTCCCAAACCTGTCATGAAAATATTTAAAAATTAGTATGTATTAGAAAATCTTGGTTTATATTTTGCTTATTTGTTGTGGCACTATTGCAGAATTGTCATGATGGATATATCAATAAAAGATTGAAAACTAATGCTCTCAATTAAAGAGAACGAGTCCACAGGTCATTGGTTGGGAAGAGCCTTCAATTAGGTCCAGTAAAAGCCTGCCACACCATGGTCCCTCAAAGATTCTAGTTCCTTAGAGACTTTAGACAGTAAAGTTGCAATGAAACACAGAAATCAGTGTTGATATTTCCCAGGAAGAGCTGCTGTCAGTAGGGAAGTTCCACAAAAGGTGAGGGAGCAAGTCATGAGGTGCTACAGTTAAAGAGAACAGGTAATATAAATGCCCAAAGGGAACGTCATGGACATTTTTTTCTTTCAGGACATCTTCTCATTCCATAAATCTAAGTTTATGGCAGCAAGCTTTCCTTGATTGCAATCTGTTTTAATTTGACTCAACAAATATCTTTTAAATAGAATCATTTCATAGAGAAATCCTAATAGGAGCAAGTCAACTTCAGGATTAAAGAGGCAGAATAGAGAGTCATATGCAGAAATTGAGGGCTTGTGAAACTGACCAGGAGAATAGGGCTTCCATTGACCAGGCTGTTTGCATTCTATGTGAAAATAAAATTAGCCAGTAACTATACATTTGTCACATAGAAGGCATGGACAACTAGATTACAGTACCATTAAATGAGAAATTTTCTGTTACCCTATATCCTTTCCATCCTTAACATGCCCAATATCCTGATTTGACCCTGGAAGGAGCCATACATTCCAGCCAGCCAGTGAAGGAGATTAAAGGACAAATTAAGAGGCTTATGAGGCCTCCCTTGTCTACTAGTTTCTGCCTTGTATGCACCTGAGCAGAAAGGGCAGTAGTTTATTTTAAAAGGGGTTTAAAATTATACTTGATTGGACTAAAACTTTAACATCCAGAAATATAGGTTATTAATTTAGACCTGCCAGAGAGAATGTAGGTTCTCCTAGAGTCACTGTCAGCCTAGAGAGGAATGAGTCCACAGGCTGAGTCTAATGACACTGGGAAAATAAAGAAAATTTCTTTTTTTGCACACCATGGTGCCCAGGTCATTAATTAAACCCATGTCATTTTCTTTTGTCCCTACTTGATACAAATGAAGGTGATCACCTATGCTGCAAGATGAGTCACAAACTCCAACTGATGGCTCTGCAAAGACCGCATGGGTGCTTTTATTTAATCAAACCTATTTGTAAAAAGCACCAAAGGAAATGAAGCACTGTGATTGAATGCAGCCAAGCTTTTCCCTGAAAAGATCTCCAGAGAAAGAAACAGGATGAAGCCTGGAGGAGAAAAAGAGATATGATGTATGAGAATGAGAAAAAAAAATAGAATAAGAAATAATACCAAGAAGCCCTGTACTTTTTGGTTGGTTGCAGAAGACCATTCAAATAGGATTGCGACTTTCTTTCTTATACCATTTTTTTTTCTCTTCCAGCCACAGTGAATTTCTCCCTTTTGCTTGCTATCCTCTGCTCAGGTCATTGCTTTCCCTGAAATGGCTTCTTCAACAAGCTTATGTCTCCCTCCCCTTTTTCTCCCTTCACAATTTTGGGCTAAATGTCATTTCCTCAGTGAAAAAATTCTCATCTCCTTAGACGAGGTGGATGGTCAGAACTTTGCCTTTCCTGTGGGTCACTATTATTCATTCTTTATTGTTTATCTACTCCACTAGAAATGCATCTCCCCTCTTCACTACAGCTATTTCCTAGCATGTGAATCTTCATTGAACTTAGAGTCCTTGGATATACTGTCTCCTTTTTATTTTTAATCTCCAGGAATGAGCATAATTCCTCACACATATTAGGTGATCGGAGTGTTTATTTAGTAAATTAACAATGATCTTTTGGTATGACTAATAATAGAATAAAGAAGAAATCTTATTGCTAGTACATGGCATTAACTTCTAACCTTCATTTGTTTATTATTTATTTTCAAAGACTCTCAAAAACAGAAATAATGGCACCAAACCTTTCTTCTCTCAGTACTAAAGACTTCTTCCAGGCAGTCCAACACAGACCTAGGGCATTATCTTAACACATTTTGTCCCATTTGGAGCTTAGTTGCTTTCTTTTAGCACAAAGAGACTGCACTTGGTGTCCTCTAAGCTTTCTTCAAATCCTAATATTCTGTGATTTTGTTTCCATGCTTCAACAAAAGGAATTACTGATTATGCACAATTCTGGCAACATCCCAAGAGGATAAAATAATTTGTCAAAAATCGTACAATTTATCAGCAGCAAAGCTAAAATCAGAACTCAGATTCACTGCAATGTATTTATCTCATACCACTGAGATATTTTCATTAAAACTGCTAATGTTTGAACCAGCTTTCACTCCATTTTCTATTTTCTCTGACTCACAGTGAACAATGATATATTTCTTTTAAAATTGAAGGGAATGTTTATGTACAAACATTTTACGTTTAAAATGATACATTAAGACATGAACATCTGTACTTACTTGGAATAACATAATTATCAAAGTTATTGAGAATATAGATAACAACACCAAATTTAATTGGTGTTCAACCTTTGAATTAATAGTCCATTTTCTAAAGTTGTTTTTATCTTGTTTCACTTAGAATCAAATGATGCCATATTTTCTAATTTTAAGGACATATTTTCTCTCTTAAAGAGATTTTGCATTCATATTTAGTATTTTAGATCTCAGAATTAGAGTAATTTATGTGTTATTTCTGTTAGTTTGAGTTAACTTTATTATCATAACTTAAATTTTTATTAAAATGTTTCAACAACAGTATATTTTTTCAGTTAATAATACTTCACAGAGATGACTTATGCTTGTCCAGCCTTTCACAAAATTGTATTCGTAAAAGTATTTAGACTATCTAATGACATATACACTTCTTGTAAAATATGAATATGAATCTCACAATGACAATGGAATGCAATACAATGAATCCAAAAGAGAAAAAGAATCATCTGACCATACAAATCACCATTTCCTTTGCATAAATGAAATTTCATAAATAGAAAGATGAAAATTTTCATTGACTACTTATGAGATAGGGTCTAATAGCAACATGATTTATTTTAAGTGCTTAAAAATAGAAAACATTTACATATATTCTAGTAAACATATTTAAGGCTTTTAACTGTTGAACTTGATGAACAACTTTCGTAGTGTCTCTCATCTTTGGGCTTAATTAATTAGTAATTAATGCTTTATGCTCCTATAAACTCAAACATCTTGATATTTTTTGCTACTTACACTGATAATAGCCATAATTTTCTGTGTGTATCAGATACAGTGTTAGTCACTATAAATAATGTGATAAATACATTATTTCTAAATGAGCCATAGCATAGCTTAGTATGTAGCCTCTAGTTTTAAAGCTAGCATGCTGCAGTTAAAATTTCAAAGCTTCAAACTCCATCCTGTGCTATTAATACCAAACTGCCCAGAATGAGCTATAATGTTGTTTTTACTTCAGAATATGTGTTCTCCTGCAAGGAACAATTCTAAAAGAACTTTTTAATAAATTGGTTATTTCTACAGGTTTTGGCACACCTGAACTTATATATTGCTTTCACGTTTATTTGGGGGGGGCAACATTATTTGGCCTTGCTGGGCTTTATTTTTCTCATATAAAAAGGTGAGTAGTAGATATGTTGAAGCTATAGTGAGAACTAAATGCACTAGAGAATGTAAATTACTTACGTTATTTGACATATAATAAGATCTTAGCATGAAGTAATTATTATTATCTCAGGTTGACCTTTCAGATTGTCTTAAAAAAATACTCTTTCAAAATGGATTAATAACCCTCAAAGCACAGAATGTTCTTCAGTGTCATTCTTAGACTGAAGTTCTGGTAAGATAATATAGTTTATTAGTTACTTAGGATATACTACCTAGAAAAATTCTGACCATCTAAATTGACTGAACAAGAGTCTTGAACCAGACAATAAAGATTTTGCTTAAGGATTCTTCTCTCCAGGAAGTCAAAGCAACTCAGTCTGAACAACTTTGCACAGGGCCTTGGCTATCATCTTGGATTTTACTACTCTCATTATAGTCCGTAACATTCAAAATTTTCTAACATTCCTTCCCCTCAAATGTACCTTTTGGGAAGAGTGAAGTAAGACCATTACATTAATCTACTGGTATTACAGAAAGGCAGTAGTTACATCAAAATCACTACTGCTGGAAAGGCAAAAAATCAGATTTCGTATTTCTGGAGCATGGAGTGAATGGCTAAGTTCTTTGTCTTGTGAATTCCAAAAATGAAATCCAAGGACACAAGGGAAAGAGCAAAGTTAACAGGATCTATTAAAGAAATAAAGAAGGCAGAGCTCCCAAAGAGGGAGGGGTGCCAAGAGAGAGGGATGCTCATGGGTATCTGTTTTCTACAGTTGTGAGTTTTTTGGTTTTGTTTTTGATTTTTTTTTTTTTGTATAGGGATTAAACTCAGGCACACTTAACCACTTAGCCACAATCACAGCCCATTTTGTTTTTTATTTTGAGACAGGTCTCACTAAGTTGCTGAGACCATTGAATTTGTGATCCTCCTGCCTCAACCTTCCAAGCCACTGGGATTACACACCTGAGCCAACACACCTGGCAGTCTAGGGTTTTTTATGGGTTCCATCTATGTTGACTAGTGATTGTTGTGTATAGGATTTAGAAAGGGAACTCTATTTTGCCTTCTTCAGCAAATCTGAAGTAAAGTGATTTCTAAGTCTTAATTAACCTCAGAGGCAAGGGTAAGAGTCTGTTGGTGCAAGAGAAAGTAACTTAGGGGGTTGGCCATGTTTAAGGGCTGTTAAGGAACTTTCCTTGTGGCTAGGACTAGCTGGGATCAGAAGCTTCCCAATTCTCTCTTCCTCATTTTCTTCTCCAAGACAATTTTCCAAGCTGTTTTTGGGTGGTTTATCTTTCTGTCTCATTTCCATTAAAAATTATCCAACTTTTGAGTTTATGCTTATTGGTTTGGTGGCTGGGAGAGAAAGATCCAAAGAATGTGACCCAGGAACAGTAGAGGGTAAAGTGACAGATTTTCTTTCTTTCTTTAAACAGAGAGGAAGTGCAGCTCCCACAAGGGAGGAGTCCCTAATGGGTAGCCACTGAGTAGCTACTTTCTAGGGTTTTACATGGTGTTGCTTAAGGTGACTTTGAAAGCTATTGGCTGATGATTTTCGGGGAGAGGGGGTTTCTTCAACCAATCAGAGTGAGACATGATCATACCTCCTCCTTGTCCAATCAGAATATTGATCATGCTGTTATGTGCCTGTTCATATGCTTGATCATCTATGTGCTGTCTGTCCAACCAGATACTTTGTCCATGGAATTGTTGCATTCCAGGTCCTACCCTGTCTGCCTATCATGTTTCTAGCTCCTGTTCTCATGTGGATCCAGTCTAATAAGATCTAATCCTTAGATTTTTATCAAAAGGATTAAAGGAAGATGCAAAACTCTCATTCCATTAAACTTGTCAAGATATTTTAAGATATGTGCCTACCTCAGATACTGCAAGAGAACATGCCTGGAATTCATTCAACACAGAGAAAACCAGAGCCAGGAGATAGAGGAAGACAGATTCTTACCTTTGAGTACCTGGATCAAGTCAGAGGAGAGCTGCCCACCAGAGACTATTTAGGTTACTTGAGTTAACAAATTTTCATCTTTTTAAAAGTAAGTTTAAGTTCAGTTTGTATCATTTGTAACCCAAAGAGACCCAACTAATATGAAATACATTTGTGAAAGTATGGTGTTGCAAATGGCTTATTGAGGTAAGGGTGAGGAGAATAGAAAAAGACCTGATGTGAAGGAACAAGGCCAAGAGCCTTAATTTGAGAAGACCTACACTTTGGTTACTAACCCAGGAGTTTCCAAGAATGTAAGCAGATAAAAAGTGTGTGTCAAATAAATAAGGGCCGGAGATTGCTAACCCACTGACATAATGCCCAGAGCATTCTCTCCAAACCGCGTCAACAAGATTTGGGCTGTTTTCATCACACATCCCCTCAATAATGAGAATTCTCCTGGTTTGCCCAGAAATCAATGTGTTTTTTTTCTTTAAACCTTACTCATATAGTTATTTTATCATGATTTTAAACTTTTCCTCTAATCATTATATACTCTCTGGGTGGTTCAACTTATCACCTGCTATTGGTGGCATGCTATGAAGATCCATGATCAAAAGATAATCACATCAGTAGGAGATAAGGACCTGGAGCTAGATAGAGCAGCTGAAAGTGAATCTGTGTTATTCAACTTGAAAATGGTTTAAGGGTGTCTTTAGTTGTATGTATTAGGTTGTGTTTTACTAGGTGGAAGAATGTTTATAATCAAGTGTTTGAAAAGGAGGCTGACATTGAATGTTGCAGAGCCATAATATAATCTGAACTTTATTGAATTTTGCCTACCCAGTATCTATTTTTCTCTCCTTTGGATAACAATCCTTTGGTGCTTAGTTTTCTTTTGAAGAATCACTTATTTGACTCACATGGTATCTGTAGGACACAACTTCCTCTTCTTTTTCAGAAGGATGAGAATGCTATAATGACTCCTAGTCAACACTGAAGTAAATAGACTATTACCGTAAGCATTACCTTCTGTGATAGGCAAGTGACTCAGCTCTGGAGCTCTGTTGGATTTCTACCAATTTCATCTGAGAAGAGATGAGTTTGAGGCTCTTGGTAGCCCTCTTGCTGCTATGAAGAGCCTGACTGAAAAGAAAACAAAATCTGAAGAATTCAGACTAATGAAAGATAGAAAGATCCTTAACAAAGTTTAAGCACAAGCACCTTGTTACACAGGAAATTATATTGATCATTATATTTTACTTATGTGACTAAATTCATTCCACAAGACTCAATTCCTCAGACTGTATGACTTGAGGTTGGTTGTTGCTTCAAAACCAGCAAGAAAAGGAAAAGCAAATCTACCAGGAAGACAGAGTCTTCTGTAAATGTAAAACACAGGAGTGATTTCCAGTTGCCTTTGCTGTTTCTTTAGGTTGGAAATAAGTCGTGGCTCTCATTCATTCTCGAAAGGATGAAATCATAGAAAAGCATAAACACCAGTGGATGAGAAGTAAGGAAGACATCTTAAAGTGTGTTGACCACATCTAGGAAAATAAAACATAATGTCCTAAAATTTCCCAGAGGAAAAATTCATTCTAAGAAAGATGAATGTTAAACTTAATAGTATTATTGGACTGTGGAAGTCAAAGGGACAATGGCTTCAAAGTTAAAAAAAAAAAATTGACTTTCCTATCAAAGTGGCTTTTACTCTATAAATCTAGAAACCAATAGGAGGGTTCTGACAACTGCTAAGTATTTCGATCCTAAGTATGCACTGAGGGATTAAAAATAAATGACTGCAGAGTATTTCTTCAGACATATTATAATCACTGTAATATGAACTTGGCCCAGGACTCTATTAATTACCTGGCCTCTATTTTCTTCAGGGTTAACTAGAAGCCATGATGGCATTCTCATCCCTCAGGAGCTATATCAGCTCAAAGTCTACACTGTGCAATCATGAGACATTGAATGTCGACACTGAATGTTGTAGAGCCATAATATAATCTGAACTTTATTGAATTTTGCCTACCCAGTATCTATTTCTCTTTCCCTAGTGTAACTTTACTTTGGTAAATGGCTACAAGTCTGTTTTGGAGAGGAGTTGGGTAAAACTTTTCTTACATATTTTCAGTAGTGTTAAGCATACTTCCTCAAGATCCAGTCTTCAATACATGAGTGTTGCTTCTGAGAATGGGCTTATGACTAGAATCTGGAAAAATAAATGTTTCTTTTGTAGTAGTCACCATACACTTTTGTTCAAAAGTAAAAATTCAAAATTCACAAGTTGATTTTTTTTTCCCCTGATTCTAACGTTCAGGCAATACTTTTGCTGTCTGTCCATCTAACTTTGGGGCTTAGCAACTCCATGTTCTATTAGCCATTACTACATATTTCTATGGATAATGGAATTTTGTTTCCTCTTTGCAATTGATTTCCATTACATTTACCTTACCTCTGATAGTTAAGAGCTACCGCATAGCTGTATTGTTTTGAATAACACCATTTTCACTGCAGGATTATGACACTGGCCTACAGAGAGCTGAAAATTCTTACAGGTTGAACAGAAACAGAGTTAGCTGAGTACTGCACTCAGAACTGTCTGCTACAGCTGAGTTGAATTCAAAGCTTTACTATGGAGACCTGACATAAGGCACTAAATATGTCAGCTACAGATGTTTAACTATATCACTTGGATCTACAAAGTAACTATCTGTGTAATATAGTTCTTAGAATTGACAATATGGTATTGCACACATTAAAAATTGTTAAGAGGGTAGATTTCATGTTACATTTTCTCATCACAAGTAAACAAAACAAACACAAAGGAATATGAGGGAACTTGTGGAGGTCTTGGATGTGCCCATGATCTTGATTGTGGCATAGGATCACAGGCATTTGCATGTGTCCAAATTTATCACGTTGTATACATTAGCTAAGTGAAGTTCTTTGTTTAGTAGTTAAACCTCAATAAATCTATTAAAATAAGTATAATTAACAGAAATGCAAATAAGAAAATAGTTTATTAAGGTAAGTAATACCTCTTTTAAATAACCATATTTAATGTTTATCTTCACCCTACCCCCCTTAGCAGGTACTTTCTAACTGCTGTATAGTGAAGAAGGACAGGAACATAAATGGACTAATCTCTGCTCCTTATCTCTGGTAAAAACATCAGTGGTGGCTTCAACAACTTGATTCATGGTGAGAAGAGTAGTAAGGATTATGCAGTGTGACCAAAGAGAACAGTTTAGTTTGCAAATGATAATCTGGGGAGCTATGTGAAATGCAGGAGACTCAGGGGCAGAACAGCACAGGATTGCACAGCTAATGCATGGAGCGTTGGTGGAATGTCATGATGGAAATGTGTTCATTGTAAGAAGGAAGCCTAATCTTTTCTACTTTTCACACTAATATTTTTGTTTGAAGACATTAAACATATCTTCCCCACATAACATTGCCTCAGAACATTTTTATTTTGTTATCTTTAAGGTGGATTATCTTGCCATTTTACAGATTTATATTGTAGATGACACTGACATTTGCTGAGAGAAAAATTGGGACTTAGAATTTGGGAATATGAAGAGTATAATAATTGACAAAACTATTATGTATTTATGTCAATTTTACAAATAAACATAAAATATATCTTAGGGTATAACAAAGACATTTAAAAACTAAGATCTCCTAAGAATATTGCACTAACGGATTCTAATAAGTATTTAGATGTTTTTGGAATAAAGCAGGTGATTTAGGAGTGTTTTAGTATAGGGAAAGAGGAGGGATGTAATATTGAAGCCAGCAAAGCATATACATAGAAACTTTCCTGGTTATGTAAAAGGTTTTGCTTTTTACAAAGGTGATATCCAGAATATTCCACTGGTGGATTCAAGGTATAAAGAAGCAAAAACTTATTATTTGTCATTCAACATTATTCAGCTAAAGAAGCCCAAATTATTCAGTATTTATTCCAGTGGAGAAGAAACAGTATCTGATATCATTATAAAGCCATAAAATAAATTTTTCTGCAAGGTTTATGGGGTCAGGTGCAGTCCTTTAAAGATCATCTCTCATCATATAGGAATCAAATTTTCTTTGTCAACAGATATCAATTCTCCATTATCCTTAATCAATTAACTGATTAGTTATCCCTAATCAATTAAATTGAAAATGTCCATACTTAAAGTTCAAATGCATCAAAATCTCTACAGTTTGTTAGAGGCAATTAGATATCAGTGGGAGGGCGCAAGGGGGTGCCCAATCATCCCTTGTTTTAGAGATGTCTCTTATTCCCTTGCGGTCTTAACTGGTGGGTTTGGTTTCCATACTAAGAGGAAAATAGGAACAACCCTTCTTCCTCTTACTTACTAAATGTGAGACACACTGCAGTAACTGAAAAATTGTGTTCCTAAATGATGTGGAGTTCTTTATAATACCATTTGCATTGCAGTTTTGAAACCCCCTTTTGAGCTCCACTTAGATAGTTATAGATTAAGTGCCTATACATTGAGTATAAAATTATATTAACTTGTAGATGTCAATCAAATGCACTAGAAGAAAATTTACATCTTTAATTTACATAAATGTAAAAAATATTTACTCCTCACTGACATAAAAACAGTCATAAACCTAGGTAGTGGTGTTCTCCATCTTTTGGTACAGCCTGCTCTGCTTTTTGTGAGGTGTACTGTGTGCTCTTGCTTTGCTAATAAATCATAAACCAGTGCTGCTTAAACTTCTCATGTTCAGTCTGAATCTTTCCACTGAAATATTTCTTTGGAGAAGACAAGAATAAAAGGATCACCACCTGCCTGGAAGCGTCTTGTGGCCAGTTAACAACTTTTCTTTTTTATTTTCTTTTATTTCTTCACTCTCTTGGTGGTCTTTGTCAGAAGGAAAATATGTAAATTATTTTCTAAAGAATGGGCTTTAAAATGAAATGTCAAAATAGTCTGAGATGATTTATGCATTGTTCTTTGTATTCTCTCCTCTGCAATTTTGATGAGAAAACATTCAACCTGATTTCCGGATAACTATTCTGCTAGTTTGTGTTTGTAAGAGAAATTGAGAGTTTTGAAATATGTTTGAAGTTGGGAACACTGAAGGAAGCTCCACTTAGAAATAGGATCCGAAGAGAGATCTTGGGCTTTAGAACTAACTGCATGGATCTGTGTACAACTCAAAACTTCCTCAGAGTTTTACAATTTTATGTAAGTTATCTGATGTCTCCAAATTATAATTTAGCACCTATAAAATGGGACAGGCAATACTATATAAGCTTTGAGCATATAAGTCTTAATAATATATTGAGGTTTTCTTTTCTTTCTTAGTTTTTTTTTTCTGTTGTCTATTTGTTATGATTATTGTCCAAGAGGCCAAGTTAGAGCAATTATATTTAACCTCTGAGTTTCATCCAAATTGTACTGAACCTCTTTATGATAGATAATAGAAACTAGACAGGGATGAAATGTGTTTCCTTGTTGAATGAGAGTACTCAGTATAGTTCTAAGGTATTATATATGGCATTACATTAACTTTTTAAGTGATCCTATTACTATATTCATTTTTATATGAGAAAACTGCATGACATTGAGTTTTAGCAACTGATACCTATATTACAGGGCCAAGATGCAAAAAAGACAAAAAAAATGATTCTAATTATTTCTCTATGCTCTACGGAATAGATAGTATCAGATGACTGTGATTTTAAAATAAGCAACTACTCTGTTGTGGTACTCAAAAAAATAGTTTTCCAAATGGGAATTCTAAATTTTTAGAAATATATTTGCAGTAAATGCAAATGTATGTCAACTAATTAATAAAAAATGGTAGTAATATAATTCTTGGTAAAGTTCTTTATCTAAAATTTTATTCATTATCATTATACTTTGGATTTTATAGTAAAAACAGAACCACCATTTTGAGTTCTTCAGTAATACAAATATATCTGTATATAAGAGATATTTAATAGAAAACCAATAATTTTTATTGGAAAAATATTTTATTTGTTTCATTCTAATTCACAAACACAAATCATATTGCTTTATCAGAGAAGCAATGAAGATATTAGAGTAACAAATTCATAAGTAAAAACACTTATTCTGACATTCAATTTACTTATAATTTCACCTACATGTTCAGGGTAACATACTAAACACTGAAGATACAAAGATTAAAAGTAAACAGATTCTTTGCTTTCAAAAGCCCATGGTATAAAAAGGAAAACAATAAATGAAACACACACACACATAAAACAGTGGTAAAGTTCTTATCCATTTTTAGCCCAATGTCATTCCCTTGGGACTGAAGTTGTGACTTTCACTTTATTTATTTGTTTCATCTGTTTTTAATTAGTATTTTTATGCCACCTATATGTTGCCATCTGTGACTCATCATGATTACATATGTGATTGCTTGTAGAAAGTCACCACTCAGGGATAATACATCAGATAGAGAAACACACTTTACTTTTATTCTCTTATCTCATATTTTAAAATTTGACTGGTCCCAACTGAATATGTGGTATGTATGACAGACTACACACATGACTATATGAAGACTAAGCATTGTTCCAAATGCTTTATGCAATGCAGCTTATTTGGGAATATGTATTATTATTATTATTATTATTATTATTATTATTATTACAGATGAGGACTGATGCAGAGACAGATGAAGTATCTTATACATAACCATGTAGCTGCTAACAAGCAGTGAATCCCTAATTTGAACCTGCATGTCCTGCTCTAGTATCTGTGGTCCAAACTACCACACTACCCTGCTTCTATGCCATGCCAGGTATTAGCCACTGAAAAGAACCACAGTGATCCTCTTTCCGTACGGTAATTAAAAAGTGTACAACACAAAACTTCCATCTATTCTGAAATTCACATAGTCTCTTATATTCTTCCTATTGCAACTTTCTTCATGGGTTCATTGGAGCTGACTTCTTATTTATGTATGTATTTATTTGATGTCTGTCTTGCAGAACTGAATATGTGTAGTCTTTGCATGGTCTAATCCACACAAGCCACTACCACTAACTCTCACTATTCAGGGGAAACAAACACAGCCCAACACAGTCCCTTAATGGGGTGGTGGTACACTGGATGCCTCAGCAAAATGCCTCTCTTACATGCACTTCAAACAGATGGATTAATTATAGAAAAGAAAATGAAATATTCCCAGTGAAACTTGTTGTGGCTATATGTTGTTGCCAATAAAAAATTATCACAAACAGTGGCACTGTGTGACACAATTCTTCTGCCTATGTGCACCATGAAACTGAAAAAGCAGGTTAGCTAATTCCAAATACAGCGATAGGACAGGCATAGGGTAATGTTATAGACACTCCTGCCCCAAAGGGAGAAAATGAAGGGAAAAGGATCAGTCACCAAATCTCAAGCAGTTTTAGAATCAGGTCAGGCAAATAAGATCAGGTAAACAAAGCCTGGGAACAATTCTTCATGACCTGTGGCTCTGCCCTATGGGTTCTCTGTCATCCTTCCTTGTTTACTAAAGATATCACCTGACAGCCTGTTTCTTGCTTGTGGAGTTTTAGGGTCTGGCAGACTTTTTAATTCCCTCTAGTCCTCTTTAGTCTAATCTCACAGTTTTGTTTCGTCTATTTTCCTGTTGCATAACATTCTCAACAACTTTAAAGGTCTCCCATCTGTGCCATGGGATATACTTCATCAGGTAAGAAGAGCCTCATCTGCTCCTTCAAAGATAAGCCCATCCCCATTTTGGCTTCTGCTAAGATAGTGGAAGCATCTGAGTCACATGCTTATTCTCTTAATACACTGATATTTTGGTTTGTTTAGCAAAATATTATTTAGCCATACCCTGGCCTCTTTTTGTAAAGCATGAGTTCCTAGCAATGAATCTTAATTTCATCATCTTTTGCAATTTTGATATATTTAGAATATCACACAGCATCAAGACACAGTTCCCCCCTCCCAGTCTTTTTGCTTTTTTTTTTCTTAACAGTTGTTTTAATTGACCTTTCCTCTTGAATGTTACAATAGACAAAAAGAAGCCAATAGGTCATGCGTACATCACTTTGCTCAAGAATGGTCGGCAGCTTGACTAGCATTTGTGAGGACCTTACTTTGATCTCCCACATTACAAAAAGGAAAAAAGAAATCCTTGGCCAAATATCCACATTCATTGTTTGTGAGTTCTGCTTTCCACATAACTGTGGGATTCAGTCCTGCTAAATTGTTTTCACTTTATATAACAAGGATCTCTTTCTTGCCAATTTACCATAATGTGTTCCTCACGTCCTTCCGAGTCTTTACAAACAGTACCTCTTTCGATCCTATGCCCACCCACAGTCTTTTTATGACATGCACATGTGCTCTAAGGTGATGTGTCAGTTCTGCCTCTGCCTCTCCCTTCTCCATCTCTTCTGCTGTAAGTACCCTTGGGATTATGCTTGGTCTTAGTTGTCTCAGGGTGATCCCTCATGTCTATATCCTTAGCTTAATAATAGCTTCAAAGCTCCTTTTGGCAATTACAGTGAAATTCACATGTTTTGAAGGGACTAAGACACAGATATCATTGGGGAAAAGCCTATTTTTCTAATTAATACTGAGGCAAATATCTTGTGTAAAGACTTGAAAGTACTCTCAAGTCTGGTCTTTCTCTGATTGTAGAATTTAGTTTGGAAACCTGTGCACTCTAATAAAGACTATTTTTCCCAGTTCCCAGTGAAACTTGTTGTGGCTATGTGTGCACATTGAGGTTATCCCTAATTTGATGACAAGCTGCCTTTCCTGAAGTTTTTCATTTCCCCTTCTCATGTTTTTATACGGGGATGTGCTCATTGGTCAGTTGACCACAGAGACAAGGACAGTGCTCTTTGGCAAGAGTTAGCAAACGTTCCCAGAATTGTTCAGATAGTAATTTTAGGTTTTATGAACTCTGTGGTCCCCCAACTCAACCACTTAATATGTAAAATAAAGCGGGGGTGGGGTGGGGGCAGAGCTGTGTTCCACTGTAATATTATTTACCAAGACAGGTGGCAGGCTGAAGTAGATGGTGGTTTGCTGATCACTGATCTAGGGGACAGAGGAGTCATCAGAAAGAAGGAACCTGAGCACTTACATAAAGTCGCCACTCATCTGAACAACTGACATCAGGAATAATTTTATGAGAAAGACATAAATATCTATTTTCTTCAAACCACACATTTTGAACTGTCACAGTAGCTCATCCTTCTACTCTATATTTATATATGTGCATGCACACAGAGGTACACATTGAAGGTATTGAAATCTATCTGACACTCACAAATTAGTATTCTGAATAAGGAAGTGTTTTTGCCAATCACTGAGGGAAAAATAAATTAAATGATCTAGAGGAAATGCAGGCAGAGGACATTAACAGGGAATTAAGTAAAGACACAATGCAAGTGAATACAAGTGAAGAAGAATGCAAATGGATCACATTCAATAAAGATTATTTTTAATGTTCAGCTGTTCAACAAGGATGGGATTATAAGTTTTCACTTATCCAACTGGCAAGAAAACCTTGCTTTATATAATGTGCAGTATTTGAGTGTATGTGAACAAACCATCTTGTACTACTAACAGAGGTATAAAATGATTAAAAAAATTTAAGAGATATTTGACAACATATGTTAAAACATTATGAAATGTACATTTCTTGGAAGTCTATTCCAAGATAACTGTAAATAGGCTTCTGATTATGCAAGGTATAATAATTACATTCTTTTATAGTATGTATTATAACTTACATTTCTAGTCACAGAGAAGTGTAATGATGTAATAATAGCATTGAAATGAGTAAAATATTTTGAAGACAAAAAACATGGAAACATGTTCTTGATATAGTAAATGAATAAATAGGTTATAAAGTACATATCCCAGAATCATAATCTTATTAAAGAAAGCATGAACACATATCCCCAAATGAAAGCAGAATGGCTATTAGTAGGTGATAGCAGGATAAGGAATTATTTTCATTTAACTTCATCTGCTTTTTAATTTTATCTAATATTTCTATTAAATTCTGAGTTGCCTTCAATTTCCAAAAATAAAATATGACTCATACTCATGAATAAGTTATAAACAAATTAAAAACAGGAAAATATTTGCAAAAATTTAATTAAAATGTTTAACAAATATTTATCATGTATCTGCTATGTGCCAAGCACTCTCTTAGGCACCAGAGCTAAAATGGAAAATAAAATAAATTCCTTGCCCCAGAGTTTATTTTTTGGTAGGAGATATAGGCATTAAATGAGCAAATAAGTGAATTTTCAAGATAATTAAAAATAATGAGAATTTCTGTTGAGAAAATGAGCAATGCTTATTTGAAATGAATAAAATATTTTGAAGATGAAAAACTGGAAACATGTTCTTGATATAGTAAATGAATAAATAGGTTATAAAGTGCATACCCCAGAGGTATGAATTGAGCCCTACAAGTTGAGAAGGAATCAGTACATGAAAGGAAATCAGGAAAGCAAATCTGGGAGCAAGAGCACATGTACAAAACTCAGAGCAGCAAAGAGTTGGGCAGATGACAGAGGGATAGTTAAGTGGTCAGTATGAGTGGTGAGTGGCAGGTTCATGATGCAGTTCAGAAGCAGGCGAAGTTGAAAAAAAATAAAGATATGAAATCTCAGTAAAGATTTTGTTTTTTCTCTAATTAAAAATAAAAAAAAAACTATTGATGGTTTTGAGACAGGGAAGTGATACCTAATTTTGTAAAAAAGATCATGTTGCTTCTATTGAGGACTGACATGTCTACAGTTCAAAAAAGTTCATAGAAATAAATAAAAAGTAATAAACACTATATAGATATAGATATGGAAAATGGTCAAAGAATTGGAAGAGCAGGAATAAATATAAATTTTTAAGAAATAGTAAAATGTTCAGCTAAACTGATTTTTTCACATCATACAGTAGCAAAGTTGAATAAAAAAATTTCCTATATGGTAAGGGGTAGGTAACTCTAAAATTTGGATAGCATGTTAATATATTTTTTAAAATCAACTTAATGGTACTTATTAAAAGTATCAAAAATACACATTTCATTTATTCCTCTATCAAGAATTTCCTTAAGGAGATAATCACTGTTGGCAGAAATGTATGGATAGTGGCCAATCTTAATGTTAGAACAAGTGTTTAAAGTTTCTTTTTCTTGGTAGAGGGATTCTATATAATTTTGTTCTTTGTATCATTCTGTGTTTCTCAAAAGTTTTACAAGTGGTAGGCGTTATTTTTACAATCAGAAAAAATTATTGAAAAGTAGTTAAGATGTCCAAAACAAGCTCATAATGAATAGATGATATCATGTAGGATATCAAATAAAGTTAACTAAAAATGTTATATATAAAATCCAATATATGTGTATATATATATAATCCAATATGTATAAAATTATATATATACACATATACATGTATATATATATATATATATATATATATATATATGCATATATCTGAGTTCCAAACTTGTTTTACTACTTTTAAATTTCAAGACTTTGGGAAAACTTCTACTTTTAGGCTCAGTGCTATCATGCATAAAATGGGAATAATAATACATGCCTCAGAATACTTCTGTAAGGGTTTAAAATCACTTAGTATATCATTGATACTATTATAACTTGAATAACCAAAACAGTAACAATAGTTTAGTATTTACTAAATGGCAGCTACTCTCTGCTTTTTATTTTTTAAGCTTTCCTCTCCACCTACCTCATTTAAGACAGCATACCAAGTGGAAAGGCCTATGCTATTTCCATCTTATAGATGAGAAATTTCAAGCATAGAAAATGTATTTTTCAAAGCATTAAGGTAGCCAGCGGCAAATCTTGTATGGTTCCAGAATCCAAATACTTAGTGATTATGCACATTCAAGACATTTTAGTTTTCTTCATCTTCTACCTCTGTTGTTCTAGAATCTGTACGCAGAAATCTACTTGTTTTCAGCTTTTACCTTCCCCTTAAGCAAACCAACAAACAGCTTCTGCCTGTGGCAATTATCTTCTATGTAGGTACAGCCTGCTTATTGATTCACACTGAAGAGGATCGAAAGATGAATAAGGTCTTACTCATCATGCCCTTCAGAAATGTACTGGTATGAAAACACAATTCAGAACAATTACAGTACAAGTCAGTCTGCCTGTTTTATACAAGAGTTAGAAAGGGCTCAGAAGTAACCAATCACTTCTGCTAAAAGAATGCAGACAGACTTTCTGAGAGGCGACTTTTGAATGGACCTTGGATCAAGGATCGTAAGGCAAACAGTGAGGAATGAGTGGTAAAGAAGCAGATAAATGTAATCAAAGAAAATAAAAAAAAAAAAATCCCTCATCATTGGAGGCTGATCATCTCAGTTTGACAGAAGTTTAGGAAGTGATTTGTGAGGAAGATGCAATCAATAGATGAGGGCCAGGCCTTGGGGGCTTTGAGTACCTGCACATGCTTTACTGAAAGTGAAGAAAAGCATTTTACAAAGGACAGCAAATTATCTATCTATGTATCCAAAAGGTGACTGAGCCAACTGTAGAAAAAAACTGAAAGATGCAAGACTAAGCACTGGGTATGATTCAGTGAGGATTTTCTAACCATTCAAGAAGAGGTAATGGGGCTGAGATGGGGATAAAGCAGGTGAGAGATGAGGGCGTGGGATGAGGTTTAAGTACTTGTCGAATGTGAGAGGATGTTCTTGAGCAGGTGACAGTCTCCATCAAATAATCCAAGCATACCAACTGTAAGTGGTATTTCAATAAGTTAGGGTAAAGGAACACAAAATCAAGTTTTATATATAAAATTTCAAAAAGTTGTCCTCTCCTGATTGCAGGAAATAATACATGCAAATTACAATATCATACAGTTCATTTCAAATTAAAAGTATGTTATATGCATGCATGAAAATGGCACAAAGAAACTCATTACTTTGTATAGTTAGTATGGGCTATTAATTATAATTAAAAATGGTTTACAAACCCCTCAACAGTTTTGTCTCAAAGGTCTATTTTAAAATCTTTCAGCTAAAATCATAGCAATGACTTTAAAAAAAAAAAGTATGACAGTTTCACATCCAGAGATTTATTCTTATTTGCCAAACAAATTATTTTGTTATAATTCACAATTTTCTAGAGACCTATCTCACCCTAGATAAAAGCTAGCATTTACAACCATTATTACTACATAATTGTGACACAGTAGAATCCAGGGGTTGCCAATTTTCTTTTTAACCATAGTACTGATTTATTAACCTAGGGTGCTGGATTTAAGTGTAATAGAAAGTAGGAAAATTGAAATAATTGTTCTTGCTCTTTCTGTACTTTATAGGAGTCTTAGGATGTTTGCTTAACATCTCTGATGAAGCACTTTAGAAGAGAGGAGACTCCCATGCCACCTGGTGCCTTACTAAAGGATCTGCTTCTTTAGGTTGGAGATTCTGTTAGAAAGGGGTTAATTTGGGCCTGAATCAGTTCCATAAGAAATGTGGACTCACCTAGGGCATAAAACTTGTGAATATATTTTTAAAAATTCAGTAGTTACTTCCATGAATTGATATTATGATTTTCTCAGCTTAATACTCTTTAGAAGAAAAAATACAAATAAATATTGTCTCTATTTGGTCCTGCAGTCAGTTCCAACATAGAAAATGAAGTCACCCATGTCATAATTACCCATGGACCTACAATTCTTGCTTCTAGGTCAACCCATGTAAACTGAAGGCAATGAGAAAAGCCACAGTAAGGAACTACATGGGATCTAACACATTGCCGAGAAAATTAAGTTCTAAAAACACAAGCAAATCAATAAATCTGTAGTCTAAATTTTTCAAATTCAAAACCAGAGGGAAAATTGACATAATGTACTTTCATGCAAAACACTGCCTACTTACCACTATTTATGAAAAATGGGTGTTTGTGGATATGCACATTTATAAAACATGCACACATGCTAGATTCATTTGACTCACACACAAACAGTTAATTTGCGAAGGTCAGGATTTGCAAACTGTTTTTTAGAATCAGATTTATTCAGGCAAATCTGTGAGTCACTGTACATATTTTATATACCACTTGATTATTTTGTTTACATTTTTTTATTTTTTGCCAGAGAGGGCTTTCAGTAAATATTTTCTTTAGCGCCTTAGAAAGAATTACACTACAAAGCCACAAAAAGCAACAGTGTTTACATATATAACACACATTAAAGTTAGTATTATCACACTGGGCCTTACATCTCATTATTCTTGGGAGCTTTTCCCAATTCTTCCATTGCTAATTCCTTTTGGGGATTTTCAGCACTTTTTCCATAAAGCAAATTTTCCCCGTGTGGGTTTTGAAATTCAGGTTCCCGAGCGAGCTGAGCAGTTGTGTTTATGAGCACATTGTTTCTAGCTCCTAGGACATAGGCTTCCTGGGACTTTCCTCTTTTCCAGCAGACCTGGAGCTGGAAAGCATCTTGGAAACCACGGCGGAAATTCTCATTGAAGAAACCATATATGATGGGGTTGACACTGCTGTTGCAGAAGGCCAGCCAGTGTGCAAAAGGGTAGATGTAGATGTTGATGATCCGCAGTACATTTGGAGAAAGGTCAACATAGTCTGAGAGCATCATCAGAGTCCATAGGGGTAGCCAGGAGAGAATGAAAAGCAGAGCCACTGTCAGGAGCATCTTGATGACCTTCTGCTTCTTTTTGGACACCACATGCCACTGCTCCTGGCTCTGCTTGCCTGTATGGGGCACTGCAGACTTAAAGAGCGAAATCCCAATCCTTCCATACATGATGACAATGAGGGATAGGGGAGCCAGGTAGATGGTGGTGAAGAGCACAGTGGTGTAGATCTTCCTCATTTCCTGATGTGGCCAGTCCTCCCGGCACCAGTAGACTGGACTGGTTTTATTCTGAGAGTTGATTCTCACTTGGTAATATTTCTCTTCTTGTACGTGTAACATTACTGCAGATGGAGACATAATGGTGATGGCCAGGACCCAGATGATCACAATAATGACAAATGCTGTCTTGATAGTGAGCTTTGGTTTAAAAGGGTGGACAACACACCGGAATCTGCAATTAAAGGCAAATATGAATGAGGCATTGCCTCACAGCTTCCAACCAAGTCGTGAATCCACTTTAAGGACCTCCCACCCTCATTTCCCTCAAAAACATGGAAACTTACCATTTGTGGTAGAAAGCCATGTATTGTTATTTTCTGTAATTTATATATGAGATATATTTTAATCCAAAATTTGAAAAAAAAGTGGAGCATAATAGACCCTATTAATAAGAAAGTAAAAATGGTGATATATTTTTTAATATGACTATATAAGACTGTGCTCCAGGCAATGTTTCATTGGTTAGTATGGGTGGTCACTTTAAGCCTCTCTTGGTGAACTAATTTGAGGAAATCAATTTAGAAAAAGCAAAAATCTTGTCTGTTATGCAGGATTTTAAACAAAGAGTTCAGCTCCAGAGCTCAGGCTCTTAAGCTCAATAGTGTGTTCAGTAAACTGCCAGCTCTTAGGCTGTGGTAGCCTGTTAATCAGTAGCCATCAATGACTTTTTCTCCTCCTGTTCTTTTCTGCTCCCCAACACATCTTTTGTGCACTTGGCCATGAAATCTGCTTTGGCCAATAGGACATTAATTTGCAAGCATGATGCAAACAGAAGCTTTTCGTGCACATTGGGGCGTGTCCTTTTGGAATGCTTCCTCTTAAAATTCAGCTCCCAGGTTCTAAAAGCTTGAATTAGATGAGAGGCATGTGGGAAAAGGCCCTGGGGGATGACAGGTTGGTCATTTTGGATGTTCCAGCCTCAGCTGAATTCCCAGGGTAACACTGCACTGTTAGTGATTCCAGCTACCACACACAGAGCAGGAGAACCACAGAGAGGTACCCTGTCAACTCACAGAATCATAAGAAGTAATAATGCATTAATTGTGTCAAATTACTAAATGTTTTAGCAATTTGTTCCATGCTGTAGGAGTCTGAGATTTTCCATTATGAGTTCTGATTTGGAGCCTTTCTGACATTCTGCCATCCTCTGCTGAGCATGAAAATTCAACATCAGTATTAGAGTATGCCTAATTCGTTTTAGTACTATTTTGTTATTGTAGAACTTGTTATTATTGATGTTTATTGTCTTATTACTTATAATACACTCATACTATTATTATGCAAGTTTACCATTTTTCAAAGTACTAGTCCCTATTTAATCTTTTCAGATTTTCATAATGACTTCTTAAAAATGAAATTTTATGAAACTGATTACTGGTCAGATCTGCAGATAAGGGAATTTAGAGCTTCTAGTGGTTGAACAACAACTTCAGATTAACTTAGGGGACATGTCTTCAGAGAATAATTAATCAGCTTGGGCTATACTGCTCGGCATCCATCCTATTCCTTCTTCAGTAAGTTCTTCTCCTTTGACCTCTAAGTGTCCCTCTAGTCTTCTCAGCAATGAATTCGCCCATATATCCACCTTTAAATTAGGGTTAATTTCATAGGCATTACCTAGAGTCAATTTCTAGGTATTTGCTTCTCTTTTTCAAAAAAGATGAACTCATGGTGTTTCAAATAGTATTTTTTTCATTCTACATCTATCTTTATATATGTATACCCAGACACATACACATAATTTTATATATAACTGTACTAAAGAGTTTACATTTTATCCAGAGAATAGTGGGGATTCATTGAAGGATTTTATTTTACAAGGGCAGGATCAGTTTTTCAATTATAGTCATTTGGCTTTTTGTCATTACCAATTTTTTATAATAAACATTTATTTTTAAAATGACAATTCCTATTGTTTTGATTTTACTGGTGCCCCTTCCAAACATTTAAAAATGAAATGAGTAAAACTAAAATTACTTCTGTAAAAAATATTAAACATATGTAAAACACAATTATAATTTAATATCTCTGAAAAATTAAAGCATTGTAGCATACAAATAAAAATAGTCTTATATTCATTTAGCAATTCATCTTTTTTTAATATATCAAACATAAAAACTGGAATAAAAGTATAATGTGTACCAAGAATGTGCTCTTGCTATCCAAATTTAACAAATGTTAAATGTTTGTCATATTTACATCACATTTGTAAAATAAACATTACAGATGCAGTCAAAATCCTTATGGCCAATCTACTCATTCCTATTCTTCCTTTTTTCTTAGACATTCTGAAGTGGCTACCTATCCCTCGTATGTTTTTTATACTTTTTCAGTATTAATTTATACCTATAACGTTTTACAATGGATGATAATGCATATTTTATTTTGAAATCTCTTTTTTGAGAGTTTATGCTTTTAAAATATAATCATGCTGATTTGTGTTGATTCATTCATTTTAATCATAAAATAACTACTTCATTTTAATCACTGTGAAATTATCCATTGAATGTATATAGCACAATTTGTTTATGGATTCTAATCTTATTTTTAAAATTAAGATCAATGTTTATTTGTATACCTAATCCAGGGGCATATAAAAACAATGAAAAAGAATTTAAGAATATTTAAGTACTAAATGTAATGTGGAAGTAAAAATGATATGCTCAAAATTCAAGTAGAAAATGCAAATATTGTAGTTTTTATTTACTCTAAATATACACATTTTATTTATATAACTAAAGTATAGAATTTAAAATATTCTATAATAATAAAACAATTTAATAGTAGCATTTGTATTATTAATAATAGTATAAGTAAGTATATAGATAATAACACAGTGTAATTATAGTAGTAGTATAGGATGTAGTAAGCCCCAAATTTAAATGTAAATCTTATACCTTTGGCATATGGTGATTAGCAAATGTTCCAGTTATACTGTCTTACTTATAAACCAAATAAACAAAGATCTACATGATAAGTTCTTGGAGAAAAGTTACATCAATGTGTAAATGATGGTATAAATAGTAAACTAATATTAAAAATGCAATCTACAATTGTGTTCTTCTGATGTCAATAATTCCATTTGATTTCATCTTTTTAACCTGGCTCTCCCACTCTTTCTCTCTGCACACACCTGATGCTATTGTTTGGTTGTTTCCTTTTCCTTTATTGGGCTAGTTTCAGGTAATAGCCTACTTTTCAGTTCATTTTTCAGTTATCCCTCAAATATCTGTTCATCCAGTAGCCACCGTCCTATTACACATGTACCCCCTCTCCCATCTATGATGCTACAAAGTGTCTTAACAGCTCCACTTTCTCTTATCTGGTATAATTCCAGTCCATTTCCTTTGCTACAAATGTATCTAAAATGAAAATCTAGACTTTATTCTCCTGATTCAAAAACTTCAATAGCTCTCTGTTGTTTTCTAGACGATATTTACACTGCTTAAAACGAGAGATGAGCCTGTTGAAAATCCACCTTTGCCTCCTTTTGTAGCCTAATGTGCCACTCAGCTCTCCTTGACCTAGCAGAACTGCCTCTGCCCTTCTCTAGATAAGCCCTTCCACCCCCACCCCATTTTAAGCATCCCATGTACATGCTTATCTTAAAAGATGTGCTTTCCCCAGTTTCTTCCTAAGGTCAATTCCTGACCCCTCACCTCTTCTTTGCCTAGTGCTCCCTGTTTTAACAGGTACAACTAATCATGTTCTCCTTTCAATGGCTGTTCTGTACTGCACCCCTATTAAAGAGCAGTAAGTATTTTTAAATAGGTCTGTCTACTCCATCAGTTTATAGACTTCCTAAGGCAACACTTGATCTTCTTGATTTTAGATGTTATACAACCAGTACCCAGTACATCATAAACTTTCAAAAAAGTGTGTAAATGAAGGGATAAATAAATGAGTTTTAACCTTAAAATCTGAATAATATTTCAGATTTATTTCAGCATGTTTTGTTTTTCTACCATTAGAAAATTCTAGATTCCAGTGTGAAATAATGTAAAACAGTACTATTCCTAATTATGTTACTTTGAAATATATACAATTTAATAGATTATTTTCTTATTACCCAACCTTTAGTAGGTACATGCCTTGTTCTTAAAAAGGTAATTTATGAATACTATTTGGGGAAGATTTGTGCACATGTAGTAGATTATATATTTTTTGGCGGGTTCAATGTAGACATGCCCGTTTCCCTGGATTCAGAACTTGGTGCTGACTTACCTATCCACTGCTATAGCTACTAAAGTAAAGACTGAAGCTGCAACTGATATTCCCTGGACCAATCCACTGATCTTGCACATTGTATTTCCAAATGGCCATCCTGAAAGGAAGATGGAACAGTTTTTTAAAAGATCATTTATCATCACTGAAATTATGAAGAGAATGGTGTGACATCAAGAGTAAGGTAACTGTTTTCTTAATGATAGCCACTGAACAATGCTTCTCAGTATTTTCACCAATTTTTCCAGACCCTCCTTTTTTTAGCACACTAATGACAATGTCAAAACTTAGACAGTAATTCCCATATTCTAGCCACTATGATAAGTGCTTTACATTTGTTAACATAGCTGATTCCCATGACAAGTTATTTTTTTTTCCATGACAAGCTTGTGAAAGCTTTATTATCTTCAAGATATGTGTAGGCAAGGCATCAAACAAATATCACATACCTTGCCATTGCTAGTTATCAGCTTAATAAGGATCCTAACCCAGGTAATAGGTTTCCAAAATTCAAACCATTAACCCTTATGTGATAATACCCCTTAAATAAAGAAAAGAGTCAGAACGTTGTTTTGATAATTTGGAAATATACTCCATAAATTATACGAAACCAGGAGTTACATATAGAATAAATACGCTATATTTATTTATATATAATGTAACAAAATAATTTATATCAGAGCTACTTCCAGAATGAAGAGCCCCTTGCACAGACAAAAGCAGTCTATTTTCATTACCTCCTTACCAAACCTCAGGTACTAGAAAATTTATAAAAGAAATTGGTAAAAAATTTATAGCAGTTTGATGTTCAAAATGCTCTTCTGCTATTAAAGAGAAATAACAATATTCTTCCACTTGAAAACATTCTGTACACGTGCTTCATATTTCTAAAATTTATCTTTTAAAAATATTCTGCAACTTACTTTTCCAAAGCAAAATATTCTTATCTAGTATAAAATATTTCATTCTTAATAATTTAGCTATATTGGAAAAAAAAAAACAAGAAAACACCACCATCTGTCTAGAACATCTTAAAATAAGTACTTGAGTGACTACTGAATGGAAACTAAATGTCTCCCCAGTCCTAAAATTTGTTAGGTTGTGAATAATATTATTTAAAAAAAGGTGAAAGGCAGTATGTAACCCTGGGGTGAACATGAAAGAATAAGCCTAAATTTTACTTTATATACCTCATCAAACTCCAGTGAAATGACAGCGCCAAAGCATAAAAGCAGAAATCCATTGAAACCAAGGTGCCAGATACTATTGCGTGCAAAGTTGGGAAAACACGATGACAGTGGAAATTATAAATAAATCCAATCACATGTCATTGGCTTTTCTCCTCTGTTGGCAAAAGAGTGGAGGCTTAAAGCTCATTCACCAAGTGCAGGGTTAGTGGATGCCATAGTGATGACCAAGGATTAAGTGACTGCAGACCCAGAGACCCATTCAGCTCTGAAATGCAGCAACCAGTCTTATGTCCCTATAGCAACAAACCAGAGAACAAACTTCAGGGGACAATGACTCCAAGAACACAGATTGGCCATGAAAGTCCCTAACTACTGAAGCTGAGAGTGGTCTACCTCAACCTCCAGCACAGGGAACTTGCAGGAAGCAATTTCATCCATGAAACAAGTACAGTATGATAGTATGAGGAAGATGCAAGAGATAAAAAAAATACTCAAAAATTTTAAGATGTGATAACAGAGATAAGGTATTAATCTAAAGGCTGGAAGAAAAAATTGAAAAAATTCATTTTCTGATTGAAATATCTAGTTTGCATATAATACAATAAATAAAAACCAAAAAGATGTAATACAAAGTTTAATATCATGAAACTCAGAATACTAGGCATATAGACAAGTTCAAAAGGCTTTCGAACTTAGTCACGAACAAAAGAAGCAGGAGTCAAAAGGCACTAGATTTTTTCATCAGTGACTCCACATTTCCCAACAGTAATAAAGGAGCAATACCTTTACAATTCTGAGGGAAGAAATTTCTGAACCATGATTTTTCACATTGCTAACTAAAATCATGTGTGAGGCAAAACGAAGATACTTTCAGATATGCAAGATCTCAAATATGTTTTATCTCAATGTGCTATTTCTCAGGAAAGAATAAGGCAAGAAAGAAGAAGACATGGCATCCACAAAAACGCAAAGAAAGGTGAAGATAATTGTCAGAATACCAGCGAAGAGTATTCCAGACAAATTTCTGTGCTCCGTGCTTGGAGAGCAAAAAATCCAACAGTACAAAAGTCAGAGAATACCTGGAGAGGTACTGTAGGAAAAAGATGCAGTTCATGGGTAACCATAGATATACGAAGTTATTAACCTGAGAGTCCTGGAAGAGAATTTGAGGATACATTACTGACAGGTACACAGCAGAAAAAAAGTTTTTCTCTCAAAAACTGATAGAAATCTCTCTGGCTAACCACAACAGGACCTAAATGTCTATATATTATTAGATTGAATACACTAATCAAAGTGTGATGATCTCCATAAATCAAGAAAAACAAAACAACATTTTATAGAAGAGAAATTGCTATCAGAGCACTTTCCACGGTTCAGCAAGGGTAAGATACACATAAAATAGAAACGTATACTCTGGATATTGATTTAAATATCTGGATATTGATTTAAATAGAACTGTTCATTGTTATATTGGGAGAATGAAAGAAGGTGAAGTTTGTGAATTTATGTTTCTCTTTATGAGTGGAAGTGGATTATGAGAACAAAATTTGTGTCTTGTACAGATTGAAGAAAAATATCATATTGAAAACATATTTTTTTAAAATGTTATTAATTACCAAAAATAAAGATAAAAAGTGCTGAAAATGTTATTAATTACCAAAAATAAAGATAAAAAGTGCTGACTACTTAGAATAAAAATCAAGAGGTAAAGTGAAGTAATTCACATTCAAAAATTGTTAAATAATAATTTAAAAAATATTTCTGGGGAAAATATTAAGACTACTTTTTGACAATGCGACTTACCTGAGAACAACAATTTTTATCAATTCCTTCACTCTCTTTGTCTAGTATAGTATCTTGAACATTTTACGTCCTTAGTAAGTATTTGTTTAATGATAAGCATCAGAAATTCTCCTGATCAATTCAGGACAGAACTGATAGAATAAGCAACCCAAATTATCCTTGGCAGGCAACTACTCCAGAGAAAGGAAGGAGAAAATGGATGAAAAGAAAGAAAGCTCTTTTCCTATTCTTCAGTGAATTGATGTTGAGTGCTGTGAAAGGATATGGTAGGGCTATTAAATAGACTGTGATTATTTCACTATTCTTATGCAGATTTGAATGTGAATATCTTGAGGGCTCTCCATTAATACAATGAATATTAATTTTGTTCTAAGTATAAAAACGCTGTGGTTATCTAGAAATACATTGCTTCTATACTTCTAGAACACATTAAGGTGGTGCTTGAGAAGCAATAATGTGGACACAGAAGTCCTAGAAAGGAGATGCCTAACCTTTACAGTGTGATACGACTTACGTTGTACGTGTAAACTGCCATGTTTTGAGAAATCATCATGACTGCTTCATCTTCCCTCAAAAACTGATAGAAATCTCTCTGGCTAACCACAACAGGGCCTAAATGTCTGTATATTATTAGATTGAAATTTCTATGATGTTCAAGTACATCAACTGCAATCAGATGCACCAGTTCTCTGAAACGTACAGTCCTAATATTATTCTTAATTATATTCATGCTGTACTCTATGTTCTTTTGTCTATATTTAACAAATTCAAATGTTTTGGTAAGAAATGCGAGATATCATACTCTTAGGATGTTTAGTGAGCGCTCTATAAAAAGAATAGCCTACATTCTCCATCTCTGTCACTTGAGTTAATTTTCCCCATAATTCTTATTCTCAAATTCTCTGTTTAGTGTTGTCTCCTCCTTTAGAATGCATATCCCATGAGAATAGGTACCTGGAGTAGTTCCTGGAACTGCACAAATATTTGCAAGGGAATAATGCTTCCCTGGCTATAGGGATATGTTGCAAACCTTTCTTACATCAACCATGGACTATGCAGTCAACATACCTGCTATAATATTGTCCAGCAGTGTTATGGGCATACAGAATATGCCAACCAGTAAATCGCTTATTGCCAGGTTTAAGATGAAGAGATTAGTGACAGTATGCATGTGTTTATTCCTCATAACAATAAAGCAAACCACGGTATTTCCCATCATGCACAGGAAAAAGATCAGAAAGTAGGAAATAATGAAGATTGCTGCCACTTGAGGATGGTGAAGATAGTAGTTCACATAGGTAATACTATTGTTTGAGTACAGGTGATGCTGTGTGTCATTGACACTCCAGATGTGATACCAGTTTTCTGAAGAGTTTGAGTCCCATTTCTCCCTCATGATGGACCTTACAAAGGAGAGGCAGAAAAGAAAAGTATAATTAGAAACCAGCAGAATAAAGGTTCTGTGCTTCAGCTTGATAACAGGAACACATTTAAGACATCACTGAATTTTGATGGGTCTCCTAAGATAATCCATATTTATAGAAAAGACTGAGTTATAAATAAAGCATTCAATTTATTGGGATTCTAAGAGTGTTGGGAAATATGCAGCAGTTATTATTATATTTTATTTCCTGATATGCTCTATATTTTACATCTTTGGTCATAACCTCTACCCATTTGCAACTTTCCCCTTTTCAAAATTCTCTTTTTCCCTACTTCTAGTTATCATAACCTTTCAAAACCCACTTGTTCCCATTAGGCTAACTTATATGCCTCTAGATTTTCTGATAATCTGAATAAGATTCTACTTCCATAGAAATGAGTTTTTTGTATTTGCCTTATTCTAGTTTGACTCAGTTAATTGAAAAAAAAATCGCATACTTCTGTATGCAGATATAGCCACCATGTTGTGACTCTCTTAAAATCATGGCAGGCTATTTACTTAGTTTCACTTAGAATAATTCTATTCACAAATAATGCATTAATAACTTATTTAGAATCTATATATCTTAATGTGACCCTTTCAATCAAATTTTGTATATCAGAGGTATTCAAAACCATTCCTACATTCAGTGATTCAGGGAAGGACTGATTTAGAGATGGACCAAATCATTTAGGAATAATTTAGAGGACTCACCAGCCTCAGTATTTAGTACTTTCAGAGCTAAAGTATTTATGATAGTGAAGGATGAAAAGCAAAATCAGCAAGGGAAAAGGCACATGGGAAGAAGTTTGTAGGAAATCAGGCACAAGCTCCCAAGAGTCATCTCTCAATAGAATCACACAGGACTTAATTCCTCCAGCAACCAGTTGTAACAATGTGTGTGAAGTGTTGTTAACAGGGAAGTTTATTAGAGACTCAGCATCCCAATTTTCATTAAAAAAAAAAAAAAAAAAAGGACCCATGGGTAACTTCTTCCAAGAATGTATCAAAATTCTAGACTCCCAGATGGAGAGTAGGTGTTGGGCTCATGAACCATGTTGTTTGTACAATCTAGGAGTGGAGAATGCTTTGATGACTTACAAAACTTTTATATTAGTATAGACAACTATTTACTACTTAAGTTCCCAGACTCCAACCAAAGGTCAACCTTATATAAATATCTTTCTAAAGTTAGTAGGCTCAGGCATTCTTGTTAATTCTTTTCTGCACAGCTTGTTCATTGACTAGACAGAACAGTATATGTATCCATAAATGAAGATGAATTTGACAATGGACTTAACAACTGAGCTACTGTATTCACTTTTTTGGTGTAATTTTCTGCAATTTGAGTTGGTGGAGATAAATTCAAATGGATCTGCTACTGGTGGCTAATCAGACTCTAATTTGCATAACTTTTAGGTATTTAGTGATCTCTTTGTAGCTTAGCTTCCTCCCCCACCCCACTCCCTACTGTGACCAAAAGACCTGATATGGACAATTTTAGAGGAGGAAAGTTTTATTTGGTCTTTATCTTGGGCTACATTTCTCTAGGCAGATGAGGCAGAACAGCATGGTAGAAGAGTGTGGAGAAGGAAAGCAGCTCAGAATGAGGCCACCAGGCAGCAGACAGAGACTGCTTCCCTCACCACAGACAAAATATAAACCACAAGGGCACTCCCCCAGGAACCCACATGCTCCAGCCATTCTACAATTACCATCCACTTAATTCTTACCAGTGGATGTCACAATGGCAAAAAGGTGCGACTTATGCAGTCCATGGGGAGAAATAAAGAATGTCCACACGCTTCTGCCTTTGTTAATGCTTTATTCACTCAAATCACTCAATACAATTTCACTCTATAGGTTCTTAATCAAGAAAATGACAATTGTTAATGCTAGGCACTGCAATAGACATAATCAATTCACAGCAAACAATTCTAGATTAATTCTAAGCACTGCAAACACACTTAATCATGACAGGCTCATGACAGACATTCCCTCTGCATGCTAAGCTCAAGTGTCAGATCAAAAGTCTCAAGCCTTAGGCTCTAAGTCCAGCAGATGCACTCTTATTCAGATTGTGGTGATCAGATCAGGAGCCAAGGCAGGCTTCTCCTGGGGTGGAGCTGACAGCCAGTTGAGGAGAGGGTTGTAAGGAGAAGCCATGGCTCTCACCAGGGTCAAGATGTGGCTGTAGAGTTTGAGAACAGTGAGGAAAATGCAGAGGATCAGGCAAATAATGAGAAGAGTTGGGGTGTCAGTCCAGGTCCTCATCAGGCTCTCCAGCGTGAGGGCATCAGTGTCAGCTGGCTGAATGTCTGTTCATTTGCTCCATTTTTTATACCAAATTTTGGGGCTTTTGATCACCCTTTCAATCCCCATCAGCTGCCACCAGGTCTTCAGTTACATCATTTACCCGGGGGTTAAAACATTTGGTCTGGTGGTCCCCACCCTGATTTTCTCACCTTTCCTCTTTATGGGGCAAGGACAACATGCCAGAGACTTCACTCTGAGTCTGTCAGGGTAGGGGACAGTGATTTGTTTGTGCCTGAGGGCCATACTGGAGGGCTCTGTTAGGTGTCCCTGGTGAGACTGCAGGTTTCAAACTGGAGTTTTAATATGGAGTTGCTTTGGCTCAGGCCTAAGGCTATCCTTACAGTGGATCAAAGCAATGATTAAGATTAAGTGATCATAAGCCAATCATTTCACCTCTAAATTGTCTTACATTGTCTTACACATGAGCTTTTCCTGGGGAAGCAGTGGGACCAACTCATATCTAAACCATAACATTCATCAAGTGTATATTTTTATCATTTTAGAGAAACATGTTTGATGTGCAAATATTTACAATAAGTATTAAACTATGTATTAATCATTTCTGATACTTTGAATGGTTTTCTGTGGTTCTATTGAGTATAGGAATGTAACTCAAAAGTAAGTTACTAAAGATAATGTTATGAAAGGGGATTATTTTTCTCCAATAGTTTCCATTAATTTTCAATTTTATGTTTTCCTTTCTCCTCTTTTTTAAACCTCTCTTTGCTTTTCCTGTGTTTTGTAGCCACAATTTTAAAGGAAAACAAATTTTTTAAAAAAGGGAAAAAAAGCAAAGTGATTATGAGATGGGGCAGGGACTTAGGAGTAAAAGAAAGGAACTCATGTGAGCAGGACTACACCTAGTCACATACATGCAGTCAGACTGAGGGTGTCTGGAGTTCAGAGCCTGGAAAGAAGAGCACCAAGCAGCTTGGAACAGAAGCTTCGCAGTCAGTCTCCAAAAGAAAAGTAGTCACAGGAAGATCTAAGGATGTCTGTGCCTGAAGCAGAGAAACCCCAAACACAAAGGAGAACTGCATGAGAAAACTGGATGTTGATAGGAAACATCTATAATGAATACCATCAGTAATATGGCAGAATAGGAAGTCTCCAACTCAAACACTCCTCCCCACAAAAAGTTCAACTAGCAACCATCTACAGACCAGAACATTCTTTTGAAAACCAGGATACTTGGAAACTAGCCTGAGGCAGCCATTTGATCTATAGAACTGAAGTAAAACCAAATAAGGAAGACAAAGAAGAGTCTTACTCTGACTGTCCTGCCCCTCAGGATTTCTCTGAGTCCCATATTCAGAATATTCTAGGACTGTAGTGTTGGTGCATAAGGCAATTTCATTGCAGTACAAAGGTTAAAAGACAAAACTATTTATAACAACTATTGCTGAAACAAATTGTCAAAGAATACATATTATTGAATTGTGTAAATTCTGACATAAAAAACATAAAATGCTTTTATGGAGTAAAAGTACATAGTTGTTCTATGAAATAAAATTGTTAACAGCTTGATATCACTGTGGTCTCACAGTAACTACAAAGAAAATGCAAAGAAATACCACAAAGAAAAATTTAGAATACAAGCACAAAGCAAAATAGAAAGAATTCAAAGGATACCAATACATAAAACCATCAAACCTCAAAAGAACATATTAAGAGTGCAAAAAAGAAACAATGTAGTATCTATAAAATAATCAGAAAACAACAACTAACAGAAGAGAAGTAGTAAGTTCTTACCTATTAATAATTACCCTTACTAAAGGGGATTGAATTCTCTAATAAAAATAGAGTGACTAAATGGATTAAAGGAAAACAAAACATAAAACCCTAGACCCATGTATATATGCTGCCTTTAAGAAATTCAACTCACTTACTTTTAAAGATACCACAGATTGAAAGTGAAGGAATTTCAATTTCAAATTTCCACTCAAATGGAAACCAGAAAAGGATTATACAGAATGATAGTCTCTTTAATTAATGAGGCTGGGGAAACTGGATAGCCACATGCAGAAGAACGAAATCAACCTTTATCTCATATTACACACAAGACCAGCTCAAAATGGCTTAAATACAAATGTGAGACCATGAACTATAAAACCACTAGAAGAAAATATACAGAGAAAACCAGGCAAAACTGATGTGGGCAATGGTATTTTGAATTTGACTCTTAAAACACAGGCAACAAAAGTACCAAAAGACAAGTGGGATTATATCAAACTTAAAAGCTTCTTCACAGCAAAGGAAATAATTATTAGTATGCAGAGAATCTGTGGATTGAGAGAAAATATTTGTAGGCCATAGTTCCAATAGAGAATTAATATCCAAAATATATAAGGAGCTCAGCAACTTAGGAGCAAAAACTGAAAGACCCAATTAAAAAAAGGGCAAGGGATGTGAACATATATTTCTCAAAAGACATGCAAATAGCCAACAGATATATGAAACTGTTTAGCATCATTAATCATTAGGAAAACACAAGTTAAAATTGGTTATATGAGATCACACACCCTTCAGAATGGCTACTATAAAAAGACAAAAGATAACAAGTGTTGATAGAATGTGGAGAGAATGGAACTATTGTACGCTATTTGTAGAAATGTAAATTAGAAAGCCATTATGTAAAACTTTATAGTGTTTCTGCAGAAAACTGAAAATCAAATTATCATATGACCTGGCAATTACTCTTTTGGATATTTATCCAAAAAATTGAAATCATCATGTTAAAGAGATGTCTGCTCTCTCAGGTTCATTGCAGCACTATTCACAATAGCCGCATTACAGAATTGACCTAAGTCTCCATCAACAGATGAATGCATAAAAGAAATGTGGTATGTGTACATAATGTAACACTGTTTGAATTTTAAAAGAATAAAATTTTGTTATGGGCAAAAACAAGAGTATAACTGAAGAGTATCATGCAAGTGAAATAAACCAGGCACAAAAGACAGATACTACATGTTCTCACTTATATGTAAAATATAAAACATTGGAACTTGTAGAAGAAGAAGAATGGTGGTTCATAGGCTGGTGGTCAGGAGAAAGAGAAGATGATGGTCTTGAGGTTAAAATCTCAGGAGGGAATACTTTTTGAGAGCCACTGTGCAATGTGATCAATATAGTTAACAATTGAATAATATACATTTCAAAATCGCTGAAAGGGTAAATTCCAAATGTTCTCATCATGAAAAACTGTTAAGTTTTTGAGTTTTAGCTTAATTTAATGTTTTCACATTGTGTTCATAAAGCATATCACTTTGTGTTCTATAAATATATGCAACTATAAATTATCAAATTATAATTTAAAAAAGAAACATCTGGCCATGAGTTCAATTAGAGCTGAAAAACAGATGGTAGAATACATCATCAGACATATGCTTCATATTTGCATAATGTTTTCTAAAGCCCTTAGCTTATGGCAACAATGTGTTTCCAAAGAAGATGCCTATCCATGATGTATCTGCTGAGATAAGGAATACTATGATAGAAAGGCGTAGATGGAACAAGGTTTTTAAAAACATCCTGTGGACTCACTTAAACTCCATGTGAGTTTTTCTTTTTCTTTTCTTTTTTTTAAGAGGGTAGCATCTCTTTTCCTTCTCTTATAATGGATTATCAATAAACTAAAATCATATTTTATTTGGAAGAGCTCATGCAAATACAGAGTTGGACAAAGACTTGTAAGAGAACAGAATTGTTTAAAGGGCACTCTGTGTATCACGCTAATTCTACAGATGAAATTACCTAAGGACTAAAAGGACTGTGTATGCCAACTTGAGGAAGTCAAATTTACATACTTCCCATTCTGAGGACTGAATGATCCGTGGAACGTGTCCCTGAAGTGTGTGAAGTGTTTTATGGGCCCAGCACATCTTTGCTGCAGAACTCCGCTTGTGATATCTTTTACACAAAACAAAGTCTCAATTCAAAAGTTGTATTAATGTAAGAAACATGAGCTATTTTACCATTAGTCTTAAACTCTTCATTTACACATAGAGAAATGTGTGATAAATAAGTTTTATTGTAGTCCTTGTACTGTTCCTTCGTCTTTGAATTTGGAGAGGAAATGGATATAGGTTTAACTGCAGGGGCTCCCTTTAGAGACCCTAGTCACTGCAATTTACTCAGACCTTAATCCTTATCTTTAGGAGGAGAATCTAGAGCTTTGGATAGAGAAATCAGGGGTGGAAGTCATTAAACCTTTTTCCTTTCTAGAATCGTACTTGCCACAATAGTAAAAGATTACTCTATATGATGGAATTGTTGGTAATTATTATACATTTTTTTGCTTATTTGTATTCCTAGACTTTTTTCTGTAAATTTTTAATCTTTTATAATCAGAAAAAAATCTGAATATAGAGATACAGATGACATAGAATAATGAATGTAAGTACAATTTGCTTTGACTCTTTATTTCCTAATAACAGAACTAGATTATTTCATTAAATCTATCAATATCTAGGTCACCAGTTTCCATGTAAATCTAATTGATATGCAAGTTAGTATTATCCTTACTTGAGATTTATTTTCCTTGGGCAGTATCTTTTCATCATGAGAGATCCTTGATGGAGAAAACTAAGAGGTATTATCATAGAAGGCTGAAATGTGTAATAGTTTTCAACAAGAAAAAGTATTAGAGTGGTTCAATGAAATAATACCTTTATAGCCAATCTAAGAAGCTGAATTTTAAATATAAAACCATTGCTTCAGGTGTTTGCTATTACTCACTACAACATCAAAGATGTGAACATTCTAGACTTTTAAGTTATTTTTACAGTTGAATATTTGAATGCAAAAGAAACAAAAACATATGCACATGTATTTATCTCTACCCATGTAAACATAAATTTTAAAAATATAGTAATATATAAAAACAAATATAGTCACATACACATATATTGAAAATATAGATTTTCTTCCCTTTATTCAGTAGAAGCAATATTTTCCTCATTCTTTAGAACACGACCTCTGGAAAATAGTGCTTAACCTGTATTGACAATTGTTAAGTCATCCATAATCTTCCTTATTAAAAATATCATATACTCATGATGTACTCATCATGACAATAAGTCATTGTTAGCAATCTAAAAAGGGTTAACTTCTAGACATATAAGTTTCTTTAATGAACTTTTAAAAATAATTTAAACTGAGTTGTATAAAAGGACTTTTAGTAGTCAAAGAGAAGAAATCCAGAATATTAAATACAAAAATATTTGCAAGAATGTCAAATTAGAAACAACTACATATTATACAAAATATATTATATATATTTTACCTTAATTTTATAATTACATATATATTATATCATATATTTAGTTCTAATTTGACATTTGTTCATGTATGTGTGTATGCACAGTGAGAATGTGATATCTTTTGCAAAAATGGTTTAATAAAAACATTAAAATATAAAATTTTCTTTTAAAGCTGTTATTTAGTGTACCCTCTGGGTTCATTTTCCCAAGGAATTGGAGGACCTGAAATGCCTATCACTTCACCTCCATGTCTCATCTATTTAATATTTATATCTGCTGAATAACCCACCACTAGGAAAAGGAAATGTGAGGCTGTGAAGCACTGAAGGTAACATAAGTGACACTGAAGCCTGAACTCAGCTAGATCACCAGTGGGATTGAATCAACAATCTCTAAAGCAGCTAATGCAAAGAGCTATGCCTATTTCTAGGCAGAAACCTTATTTAAAAAATCAGTGTCTGCTGGTCTACACTCAGTGTCCAACATTCAATTGGAAATCATGAGACATAAAATGAAACATGGAGAAATAACCAATTTGAAAATAAAAAATAATCAATAGAACCAGACCCAGAGATGATTCAAATGATGGAATTCTTTGACATCAATTTTTTTAAAGATACAGTTAGTGTGCAAAAGAATCTAATAGAAAAGGTGAAAAAAGTATGTATTGAAGGATAATTATGTCAAAGAGATAAAAACTATAAAAAGAAAATAATGGAAATATTAGAATGCAAAATAAATACATATATAACTCTGCTATGGCTCTAGCTTTTGGACCCAGGTTGTGTTTTGAAAGAAAGAGAAACAAAAGTGGGGACAAGAGAAGTGGTGATGAGAAAGGAAAGAGGAAAGGAGTGAAAAACTAAGAGCAACGAGGATGAAAACAAAAACTCAAAATAGAACAAAAACAGATGCAAAGCAACCAGCTCTATTTTAAATGAATACCATAAACATACTGAAAGAGAAAAGGGAAATAAACTTAAATAACTCTTGAAAGTATTACTTTAAAAACATACCTTTACTCTAATGATTAAAAAATTAGAAGAGGCCAATATTGAACCTTATAAGTAGGTGGTTGGTCTTACTATTGTTTCTTTTGGTATGGTTTGGATTTCTTTAGTTATACAATGTGTATTTGGGATTAAGCAAATATATAGGCATTTTGTGAGTAGTGGGGTACAAGTTTCTAAACAACAAGAAAAGTGAGATAAAATGTAGAAAAGAGGAAGGTTAGAATGAACCTTGTGGTATTGGTCTGAAATTGAAGCAAATGTGTGCACACATAAACATACATGCGCACACACACACACACACACACACACACAAATGTATTTTCCCCAGTGAAAAGGCGTAGGTATAATGAAACCTCAGGGGGGAAAACATAAAATCCAGAATTTAATTTTTCAATACTCTTATCTACCCAAATGAACAACAAAAAATGATGACCAATGTCAATGTGGGTGGTGAAACTTACAAAATAAGTCTAATATTTAATACTATGGCAGAATGTAAAGTAATGCTAACATGGAAATGTGTCAAAAGAGAAAGAGGTATCCATGTATTTAGGCTCTGGAACATTTTCAGCATTAAAATAAGTGGTGATAATAAAAGATGACCCATTGAATGAAATAGAGTCCATAAACCCATACTGATATAAATATAAATAAATGAATAATATGAAATGGTGATTTACTCTAGAAACAGCATTCCAAATAATAAAAGTAGTATGAATTCTAAGTAATGAATGCAGAATGAATAATGGATTTAGAAAGTTACCACATGACATTCGCTATGGTAATAATTTCAGGAAAGAATCATCAGTGACAGCTAGAAGTGGTGGGCAAAAATTTGATAAGATGCAGAACAGTTGCATTCTCTGAAATTCTCTCTCCACATCATACTTATTAATTACAAAGCAAAAATTATAAAAGTGCATTGGAGAAACTGGTCAAATACAACCTTAGTCAAATGATTAAATATTCCAAATTGTGCCACAAATAGGTATCATATGCACGCCCTTCATTATAAGACATCATAATATCACTTTAGCAATATCCTTGTCAAGCAGTTTATTTTAATGCCATCAAAATAATCAGAAAACTCTCAAATTAGGAAAATCCTACAAAATTAACCTATTTCAATTTGTACCTCAGATATGAAAAATGCTAATTGACCCTAACTATTCAACTTAAACTTCTCACAGAGCTATGACCTCCCAAAGGTCTGTGTCCTGATATCTATAATTTCTGAACAGGTTATATTACATAGCAGAAAGATATTAAAAGAGGAGCATAGACATGGAAGAGTCAGTATTCAATTATTTCTTTATGAGAGAGACTAATTTTGGTCATTCATTACATATCCTTAATTAGGAGTTGCCTGTAGAAAATAAATTATAAACTAAAGATCTATGATGCTGGGTTCCCTGGAAAGTGTTCCTTAAATTGAGAAATAAAGACATTTCATAGTTTCAATATTCCTCCAGTTGTGTGAGGCAATCATGCAGAACTATACCTGGAGACCTCATCTGCTATTTGAACCAGAAATATCTCAACATGGAAAGAGAGTGTCAGGGAACTGGTCTTGATATTCCATACAACTCTCTGGTTTGTCTGAGCCTCTTGATTGCCTGTGCCCTGAAATTACTGGTAAATTTTCATAAGGAACAAGGCTTTTGTTCCTTATATTTCTTTGCCAGTCTGACCCTTTGTAGATGAAAAAAAAAATAATGAGGATTTAATTACAGGATGACTCCTTGACCATTATTGGTAGGACATGGTGAAGCTTTGGGACAATAGGATTTGGAAAAAGAAGACATGCCTGAGGGGAAAGGCTAAGTGGATTGATAAGAGGTGGCTAGATGAGAGGAATAGAAATATTTCTATCTCCTGTCTAGAGCTAGTGGCTCTGGTAAGTGACACCTGTAAGGGAATGCAGTGAGGCTGTTTCTTTCCTGTCATGGAAGACTTACTTAAATTTCTAAGACTATGTGAATTATGGCCTACTCCTTCACAAAATTATATAGCTGGGCCATTGTCTACTCAAAATACTATACAAAGAGCAGAGGAAAAGGTCAGGTAAATACTGAATCCCAAGGATATTCAACATTTCACACAAAAAAAAATCAGCAGCAGCATGGTGAATCATTATCTGCAGGGGTCTTAGACTGTCTGAATACCTTGTGGATTTTAGAAGCATGTAAACTGGGGAGCAATCTTCAGTGGTTGAGGTCTTCTGGGATCAGATAATCCCAGTTGTATCACAATCAATCTGCCCCTATTGGTGAAAGTAGAAGCACAGCAAACCTATAGTAAGAGGGATAACTGTGCTACCATTTCACCCACAAATATATTACACCATCTGACACTGTAGGCATGTGTTAAGTACAAGTGACCACCAGGTGGCTATTCGATGACCAGAGACACACACTAAATTTAATCTTTCTAATAAGGATAATGAAAAATGCTGTAATAATCTGGAGGATTTCCCTTATGTAATTTGCTTTTAGGAAGCCACAAGAATATTGAAGAGACAGTGATGGACTTGCTGACTCAGTTAAAGCACAGAAGACTGCATAATGATTAAAGACCCATGCATAAAAAACAAAAGGGCATGAGTAGAGAAATGAGAAGATAGAGAGGAAATAATAACCCCATTCAACTGAATAGAACTGTTTAAGTGGTTTATAAAAACCACTGTAAAATAATAAAAATGTTTGTGTGTGTGTGTGTGTGTGTGCTTGTTTTTATGTTGGTGATTGAACACAGAGCCTTATACTTGCTGTGCAAGTGTTTTATCACTGACCTCGGAGCTACACCACCAGCCCCTCTGTACAGTTTCTACTAAGAGGTTAGTATGGTAGTACCAACATTTGGAGGGTGAAAAGATGTGGAGAGTGGTGACAGAGAATGGGAGAGCAGTGATTGAGATTGGGGGTCTCTGATGACTTCATGGCTGTGGCGTGCCTGGTGCCTGGGGCACAGGATGCCTAATTGCTATGGTAACACCCTGCCTGAGGAGGCTCTGTGATAAGAGTCTTATCAGTGTTGGCCTTGACCTCAGGCACATAGTTCCCAGGGATAGAGGAATTTTCATGCTTGACAACCACAATGTTTCACCAGTTCTGCTATTCCTGAGCCTGCCTGCTTAACCATAACTTTAAACAGTGGACCTAACAAAAAGATCCTAACATTGTACTTTGCAACTGTGGAAAAGCTACACAGATGTTTCTAGTTCTATAACTTTCCTGAGTACAAAGAATAATTCTTGCATAGTCTTTAACCTGATAATGAGACATATATAAATAAAGATTGCTGGCATAACTCTTTAGATCTGCTTCTCCTTCTGAGAGCAGCACTCCACCTAATTCCAGCTTTATTCTCATATCTGCACACGTGAGTCTTTTATATAAAATAAGTCTAATATTTAATACTATGGCAGAATGTAAGGTATTTTAATTTTCTAATCTTCCATAGTCCTTAGCTAGTAATGCCAGTTTGCAGCAAGGAGATGTTTCAGTCTTCCCTCCCACCTTTTAAATTGTCTCTGTAAGTTCAACCCTTCTATATTAGAATATAGAAGAAATCAAGTCAAATAATGAGTCATGATTCAATATGGGAAGTCCCTGAGCACCAACCTGAACTTATTTCCATGGATAAAGACATTAGTCCCAAAAAGATTGACATGCTGAGATGATTGCCCAGCTCCCAGGAAGGAATCATGGGCATTTTGATGAAAGGACCTGAGACTGGTAAGCAATGCTCCTTAGGATTACTAGATAAAGGTGTTTAATGTTTTGTAGCACTTATGAGATAGAGGTGGTGCTCTGAATGCCCCAAAGATAAAACTGGAAAGATTGGAAATACCATGGAGAGAACAAGGTCAGGCTGAGGTTAGAGGCACAAAGTAGGACTGGAGAGACTTTTTAATGGTTAATGGCCTTTAGATAAATGTATATCTGATGTGGATAGGGAATATTGCCTAAATCCTTTTTTTTTTTTCAAGGTGGGAGAACAGGAATATTTTGTCTAAGTCATCTTTTCTGGAGTTTTAATTAGACACATTAAATGGGAACCTTGGTAATTTCCTACATTCTTTTACACAATACATAGAAAGCAATAGACTTCCAAGAATATACAAAACATTACCACTCTGATTGAGAGAATGATTGGGGTGTGCTTATTGACTCCCATTAGCTCTCCTTTTAGCAGACCTGTCTGTCCAGTACATGACAACTGTAGGTTATCAAACAGGCAACAAGGTGGTTATTCCAAATGCTTCAACTGTGTCTTATATGGTAAAAATCATAGAGGACGCACAAAAGGCCAGTGGGACTGCTCTGTCGTTGTAAACTTGGCGGATGGATCATGATTTCCAATAATAAGCAGGCACAATTTGCATTCTCACAGAACAGAACTCATGTAAATTTATTGTATTGGCAAAGTACCTTTGAAATAGCTGACATAACCACCATAATTTCATAAGATAAGGCTTTGACTTAATAAACAGTCAAAGCAAGTTAGTAAACTGCATTGACTATTATTAGGATAATTTCTCCTCTGACTAAGAAGTCAAGGGGCATTGAGGTCTCTAGTGATACACATGACAGATAAAGGCAGGTTTATAAACTCAGCTATAAATCAAAGACCCAGGAATTGCATGAACTAGAGAAACTAAAATCATTTTTGAAACAAATGAACAGACAAAAAAATGGGTTTCTTACAGAATTGGCCAATAGACAAGAGACTTAGAAACAAACAGGATTGCTTTGGTTTTGGCAGAACTTTTTTTGTTGTTGTTTTTAATCTAAGTGTCATATTGGCCCCTATTCACAAAATCATGAGGAGGATAATTGAAATTGAGAGGAAGTCTTGAGTAGAACGGATTACTAAAGGATTTTCAAAGGGTGGTGAAGCAGGAATAGAGGATAAAGCAAGACTTTATCATTTGACTGTTTAGCTAATATTAGATCTATCTGAGACCAGAATTGCACAGATTGGAGCTATTGGCAGAAATGAAATAGTTCAGTGAAGGCCTCTTATGCTGAGAGCACAAAATCTGCCCAAGATAGTTGTTCCCAATAAGCCATTTTCAGGTAACTCTGAAACCTAAAATACTTTGTCTTAGGTAAAGTCAGAGGCAAAATCACCATGAACTGCAAAGTGGGATATTAAAGACCATACTTCATGAAGGGGGAATGGTTAGAGAAGAGGATCACTGCATATAAGAGCAGGATGCTTCATGGCATGTAGGACTGACAATAAAGTATGCAGAGGACCTCTCTATCCACATTGCATGCTTTATGTCTGACAAATTGCTCCCAGTGGAATCAAAGGAAACTGTCTGAGGAGAATTTCTGAATTACGTCATCTTGCTGTTTGTAAATCATCAGTGATATACCTGCATTTGGGAAATGCTTACTGGAAGAAGACAAGGGCAGATCTACACAATAGACAGAGGTGAAGCAAAGGCTCTTTAGCTGAAGCCAGTGATCTTGTTATACAGTCAGGGAAATGGGCAATCATTAAAAAAAATTCCTGAGGGAATTTAGAGGAAGATTTAAATTGTGTCATATACATAACCACGAGAAATATCCATTTGTTGGCAAAGAAGGGATTTGGAATAAAGCAGATGCTTTGGCCAGATTTCTTAAATTCATTATCTGATTTGTGTAGTGAGCAGGCATGGAGGAGTTTAGGGCTAAAGGGCTAATGAGAAACTGCACCCCAAGGCCAACAGGGAAGGAATCACTTATAAATGGCCATGAAAATTCTGCTGTTTGCAACAACATGGGTAGATTTGGAGAACATTATGTTAAGTGAAATAAGCCAATCACAGAAGGAAAGATACTGAATGAGTCTGCTCATATGAAGTATCTGAAACACTGTTGTATATCCTTATCAAATCTGATTCTGATTAATGGCCAATATTAGAAGAAACTTTGGATTTCTTTTCTCTGGAGAAAAAAGACTGCCTTCTCATTGATCTGTAATCTGAAGGTCAGAAGAATTGCATTGATTAGGAAATGCTTTGAGAAGCCAAGTTGAAATTTTCCATTAATATAAAACATGATAAATATTGAAATTTATTGTCCAGAAGAGAAAGTGAATTTGACTTTAGAAACATTGCACATTCAATTAAATGTTTCTATCAAAGCATACAAAAAAGGTCCTACTAATTTTGTACAATTAAATGGTAACCAAGGTGCAAAAAAATATCAAATGAACTTTAAAGAAATATGTTTGCTGTGAACATTCTCTATTTCTACTCCCCATTGGGAGTCATTTGAGGTATTAAATATTGGTCATTTGAGGTATTAAATGACTTATCCTTTGTTTAAAATATAGTAAGACAAATAATAATAACATAAGAAATGCGTGGTGAGAGATATTAACTAGTTCAAACAGTGAATTGTTGAAGGTGTTAAAAGTGGCCAGTGATTCATTTCTCTCTCAACTATGGGGAAACTGCACCCAGGGAAAGAAAATAAGACTGATGATTTGGATTAATGTCCTTACGGATGTAATTGTACCTCAAGATAGACTAATGATACTTTCTAAGATGATGAGCCATACCCACTTAATGTTTCCAATAGGATATCCCTAAGTTTTGCTGATAGTAAATAAACACAGCATCTGTGGATTTATGAGGAACGATTCCCCAGAAAATGTCATGGCACTGAGATACAGAGTTGAGATACATCATAGAATGAAAAATCATTCTGCTGTATTAGCCAACACCACAAAACCTTACTTGGAGGTCCCAAATATTATTCTGGGTCACGAGTGAGCATCTAATACAGAAAGAAGGAACTTCATTTTTACAAAGTTCATTTGATAGGCTTTTCCATCTCAAAGTCTGAGGCCACCCTCAACATCCCAAACCTTCTTTTATTGAGCTCCTTGATGGGCTATATACTTGAAATTGTTAGTAAAGCATAATGATGAGCAAAAGTTCTGATCTTGAAAAAGTAATTAAGATTTTTATCTAGAGAATACGAATAAAAACAAACAACTTTTTATAACCTTATACTTAGAAACACACCTGCCTAACCTTTTACCTAACATTTTAGTCTGTTTCCTACCATGCCATTTTACTTTATATTTTTAAAATAAATGTCCTGGAAAGGAAAATAATATCATTTTGAAGTAGGTAACACATTCTATTCAATATGAGAATTGTTTCACTTGGAAAAATACTATAGAATTAGACTATCCTCCATCCTTCAAATAATAAAATTATTATAAAAGAAGCAGCTATTAAGGATGCAACAGGAAAGAACCATATGAATCCAGAGAATTCCTGGAGATACTGCTGCAAGGGAGGTAAGTTGACACTGAATCTCCAAGGTACCTGAGATTGAGACTATTTTATTTGTGTATTATAGCTGCACCAATCAAGCATGACTCATGAGATGCAGTGTGGAAGCAACCATGTTTTTATCCTGTTGACCCTTTAATTTTATTATTTGAAGTTAATTTCTTCCTTGCCCCTTAGGTGAATTTTGGAAGAAGTCTTATTGCTTTTCAAATTATTTTCTGAAAATAAAAATAGTATACTAATTAATATGTCCAGTCTAGTACAATTAAAAATTTATAATTCCTAACAAGGAGGCCTCCTTGGTTTCTTTTCTTCTTCTTCCTGAACTGCTCTGCAGCATCTTCTCCATTTTGTCAATATAAGTTCCCACGGGGGAACAAGTTTAGGCAGACAGGTGCAGGGGCAAAGTCCCACTTCTCTTTCCAGGGTTGTAATGAGGTGTTCCTTGGACTGGACAGAGTTTTAAGCTTATGCTTATTTGAGTGGTAACTTTTCTTGGCTCTTCAGAGACACTGACCCATTGCTGTGAATCTCTCACCTACAGTTCCCTTCATGTGGGCAAATTCATTTCTGGCTGATGTTGGCTTTTTCTTCAGTTTGAGAAATCTACAGCTCCACCAGCTGCAGAGCACCAAAGTTAACCCTAATCCACACGTGTCACTCACCCTGGCCCACAGTAAAACTCATGCATATCTTAGAATTACTCAAATGCATATGCTCCATGGAAGTCTGCAGAAATTTGGCTTTCCCGCCCCCCTGTACTTTTTGAACATCTAAATTTACTTTTAAAGTGTGTGTGTTGAAAATCAAGCAGAAGTTTTTAGATATATCAACTAAGCATCCCTAGAAAATATTAAGTATAAATGATATCACTTAAATTGTCAACACTTCATCCATTTCTAAAATCTGAGAAAATTTGCCATTTTATTATACTTGTCTTCAATTATTGTACAGGCTATGTACATTTCAATATTTTATCTTTAAATATTTGGACTATGGGAAGATAATTCAGGCTTCACAATTTACTGTGTCATTTAGCAATACCCTGTGAAAATATTTATTCAATTTAAAATGTTCTGTAACTTGAATATCCTTTAATATTAATACAATATTTCTGGTTTTTGACAACAAGCATTCTGAGGGAAGAACTGATTTCCAGGAGTTATTGACAGCCATATTTTCTAGAAAGACCATATTGTGGGAAGCATAGAAAAAGTACTACAGAGAGAACTTAGTACTAAGACCTTCTTAATATGGAATATAATTAGTCCTTGGCCTCCCCAGTCCACTTTGGTCCATCCCCAGCTACATACACTTTGGAGAATATGAGGTTTGAATCTGGGATGATATTACTGGAAACTGTATACAGGGGTATTAAGACTAGATAATATGGTACTCTTCAGAAACATATGAAATGTTTCACATTTGTGTTGTGGTGTGAACTGATAAATACAATCAATAAGAGTGTAAGTTATAGTTTATAGATTAATAAAAATATAGATTATAGATACAAGAACTTGATAAGTGAGATAAGACAATTATAAAGAATTGTTACATACAGGCCTAAGAATCCATTTTGCTGCCTTCTATTTAAAAAAAAAAAAAAAATTGTTACAAGAGCTATTTCTGAAAAACTGAAATGAAAGCTGTTTTCTTCTAATATATTGTTTACTATACTTTGTTTTTTTTATTGGTTGTTCAAAACATTACAAAGCTCTTAACATATCATATTTCATACATTAGATTCAAGTGGGTTATGAACTCCCATTTTACTATACTTTGTACCCCACAAAATGTACTCTACCCAGGATATGGTGGTTTTGGTGACCCAAGACTTTGAAGTAGATTCTTGCCCCTGCTAATAACCTGCTCCAACTCAGGATACAGTTGTTTAACACCTGCTCAAACCCAAGATGAGATTGTCTGAGTTGCTGTGCTAATTGCTGTCTTAGCTTCTATGATTGGCTTGCTTGCATGATGCTGAGGAAAGTCCTTGAGTTGTGGTTTTTGTCCTTAAATTCCCAAGACATAGACAAGGAAAGGGCAGTTCTCCCACAGAGCTTCAGTCTCTACGGGTGAGTGACAGTCCCTGGCCAGGTAAATAAAGCTCTCTTGATTTGAATTTGGACTTACAGTATTTTCTGAAGTGGCTCCTCCTAACATTTTCAGCCAGGGTTTTTACCATATATCCTCTGGTAAGTATTTCTGAAGAAGAGCCAAAATAGGTGCATCCTGGCAACCTTAAGAAGTTGACATCCTCCTACTAGCTATGAACAAGGTTTCATACCCAAAAGAAGATGAATAAAAGCCACAAACAACTTATAATCTAAGGGAGCTGATGGGCCACCCCAAGAGCATTTATTTCATGGAAGCTTTTCTACTTCCTGAGAAAGAGTGGTTTCCTACCTGCAGAAATGGGAAGAATCAGATATGGCTGGAGGCCTATGTAGGAATGGCTGAGATCCGCTGGGCAAGAAACATGAAGCCTTGTCATTTACCTGTTAATGGTTTTTACTATTTCTAGCTCACTTCATTCTGCTGGAAAACTACAACTAAATAACTCATTTAATACCCACCGAGAATGCCAATCCTTAAGAACATTGCCACCTTTTTTAGATAACTGCGAATTTTTTGAGAACAAATTCACAACTTTGCATGATATTTTCCTTAAAAGAGAGATGATAGATCAAAATTTGCTATTTAAAATAGCTTGTCTGCTTTAGCATTTTACTTAAAATGAAATGTATTTCTTGAATGATTTTCAATAAGATTTGAAAGTTATTTTTCTGATGAAGACAATCCAACACAGATTATTAATATAAATATTTTCTAGTAATCTAATTTAGAAATGACATGGTAATACACTTAATTTAGTGTCTCTTTTTATTTCCTTAAATGCAACACTTATACCTTTACACATTTTTCTTTGACTATAAATAATTCTTAAATTTTAAGTTAAAAATTGTGGTGCTCAATAAAATGAGCTCTCTGATTTAAAAAAAAAAAAAGTCCAACAGAAGAAGACTTAATATTTTTTTTAATCAGATCTTAGAACGTGTTCTTAAAATGATGCAAATACCTTAATGATCATTTGTGATAGCCTCTTTTAAGTTGGCATCAGCCTACCACTTCTCTTCATTCATACACCCTGTATATTAAGCTAACATAGTAATTCTCTAAAATACTTGATTTTCATGCTTTCCCAGTTTAGTTTTCTTCAAAGGCTCTTCACTGCTACCGTGAAACACAGATTCATTAATATAGGCTTCAATTTCCTCCACTGACTGAATCAATTGATATCATCAGCTTTGTCTCCTTTAATTTGTGATACTCAGGTTTTTCAACAAAGAACTCAAATGGTGGGGCTGAGGTTGTGGCTCAATGGTAGAGTGCTCACCTCACACACATAAGGTACTGGGTTTTATCCTCAGCATCACATAAAAATAAAATAAAGGTATATGTCCACCTACAACTGGAAAAAAAAAAAAACAAAAACAAAAAACCTCAAATGGCTAAGGAGAATGAACCCCCTCTGAATTTTGGAAGAGAAGATCAAGTACTTTAAAATGCCATAAAAGATTTCAATGTACAATATATCTGTGATTTTCAAAAACAAAACCACATTTAATTAATTACTTTCATATAAATATATTTCAGGAAGCTTTGCCACATACTTGGTGGCTTTTTGGAACTCCTCCCTACAATCTTGCTCACAAATATGTTAGCTGGAGTGTACATCACAATTGAAGAGTTCCCCAGCTGATTTTCCCACACACACATTGTTCCTAGAGGGCAACTTGGGATTTCCACTCTTTCTTTTTTGTTTGTTTCTATCTCTTCCTTCATCTTTCTCCAGGAACATTCCCTCTCTACTCATAGCCTTAAATACACAAAATAAATCCTATCTAGGAAATTTTCATCAACTAATCTAGCATAAAATATAGCAAAAATATATATATTCTTTCCTGAAATTGATATAGCACTTCTATTTTATGCCATATATATGATTATTATTGACTATATTTTATTTCATCTATTATTACATTTTTAAATATTTTAGCTAAATATCTTATTTTTAATATTACAGGTTTTGTTTAAATCCTCTAATATTAATATTAATATCTTGAAAAAAATATAAGTGTCTCTCTCCAGTTGACTAACTATTCTAGTCTACTCTAGACTTCAATGCAGTTTGTCTTCAGAATTAATATAATTATTTTATCTTTGGAATTTGAGATTCAGGAGCTTAAATATATTGTGTTCAAGAAATAATGTGCATATAAAAATCAATGAATTGTATAGTATGTGAGTTACCTAACTTTTGTTTTGAAAAGAAGTAATGTACAGAATAAAGACATATTTGCACAGTACTTAGGTTTTAATAAAGTTTTTTTTTTTAAAGAGAGAGAGAGAGAGAGAGAATTTTTTAATATTTATTTTTTAGTTTTCGGCGGACACAACATCTTTGTATGTGGTGCTGAGGATCGAACCCGGGCCGCACGCATGCCAGGCGAGCGCGCTACTGCTTGAGCCACATCCCCAGCCCAATAAAGTTTTTTTAAATTTAATATATGAGTGGAAATAGCATAGATAGTTCTTTTTTCTCTAAAGTGAAATTTAGCTCTTGAAACTGTTTTCACATAATTATATTTTAGCAACTATATACTATCATCACAAAATAATAGAGCCATTTTTCTCAATAAGAAGCTAAGATAATTAGAAATGCATAGAAAAACACTTCCTATACCTTCTGGCAAGATGATTTAAAATAAGAGCTCCAAAGTAAATCAACTTCTTCTTGACATCTTTGCAGCAGTAGTTTTCAAACAAAACAAGAAATTTCTACTCATAAATGAATTCAGCAAAGTAGCATGGTATAAAATCAACACCAATAAATCAATTGTATTCCTGTACACCAATGATGTATCAGCCAAAAGAATAATCAGGAAAATTATACCCTTAACAATAGCCTCAAAAAAGTAAAATACTTGGGAATCAATCTAAGAAAAGAGGTAAACAACCTCTACAATGAAAACTACAAAAGTCTGAGTAAAGAAATTAAAGATCTCAGAAAATAGAAAGATCTCCCATGCTCTTGGATAAACAGAATTAATATTATCAAAATGGCCTTACTACCAAAAGCACTACACAGATTTAATGCAATTTCTATTAAAATCCCAATGGCATTCTTCATAAAAATAGAAAAAACAATCACAAAATTAATTTGGAAAAATAAGAGACCTAGAATAACCAAAGCAATCCTTAGTGAGAAAAGTGATGAAAAACTTCACAATGTCAGACCTTTAAATATACTACAGAGGTATAGTAACAAAAACAGCACGCTATTGGCACCAAAGTAGACATGAAGACCAATGGAACAGAACAGAAGACACAGAGGCACACTACATAAATACAGCCATCTTATCCTAGAGAAAGGCACAATAAACATACATTGGGAAAAAGATAGCTTCTTCAACAAATGGTACTGGAAAAACCAGAATCCATATGTAATAGAATGAAATTAAACCCCTATCCTCACCTTGCACAAAACTCAACTCAAAATGAATCAAGAACCTAGGCATTTGATGAGAGACCCTTCATTTACTGATGAGAAAAAGTAGGCCCAACTCTCCATCATGTTGGCTTAGGAAACAACTTCTTCAATAAGACTCTTAAAGCACCAGAAATAAAATTAAAAATCAATATATGGGAAGATATAAAGCTGAAAAGCCTCTTCACGGCAAAGGAAACAATCAACATGAATTGTTCCTGTTGATTGTTTCCTTTGGTGAAGAAGCTTTTCAGCTTCATTTTGTGAATGCTAACCTCAAACAAAGGAGGTTGGAGTGGGAAAGGATAGCAGTCCATTGGATCAGACAAAGGGAAATTAAGTGAAGGGAGGAGGAAGGGGAGTAGGAAGAACAATAGAATTAATCAGACACAACTTTCCTATCCTTTGTATTTGAATACACAACCAAGGTAACTCTGTATCATGTACAACCACAAGAATAGGATACTAATTAGAATAAATTATACTCTATGTATATCTCTATGTATATATAATTTGCTAAAATACATTCTACTGTCATGTATAACTAAAAAGAATTTAAAAAAAGAAATTTCTAAATTCCATATAACTTTCATTTCTCTGTTCTGTGATATATTCATATATAACATTATCACCACAGTGTTCAGATAACATATTTTGTTATAATTGTAAAAAAAATTCAAGAACTTATACTGAGAAGAAAAAAAAAAACTTGCCCAAACTCAATCTAGTAATAATCATGCACAAAGAAAACAAGTAAATCTTCCTGTACTATCTTAGTTTGAAGATGATCTGTTAAGTCCTCAGATGAACTGGGAAATATCACCTGTGCTTTTTATTCATAATGGTTTTTTTATACTTTTTTTTTCAGGGATCTTTAGAATAAAAAAATTTTTAACATTTTGAAGAATGAAATGTTAAATGTTGAAAATACATTCTCTGAATAACAGAATTATCAATACTAAGTTGATACTATGATATCAGGTTCATATATCAAATATGAAGTCAGAATTAAGCACAATTAATGAAATTTATTTTTAGTCATCAAAATTTTTCAATATTTCTGAATATACAAATTAAGACATTGGGTCTGTGCTGAGATCAGTAAGATGAATGTGTATTAGCATGTGACCATTGTGCTTCTGTGCATTGTATTTTATTTTTTCTGTATTTTTATTGGTGCATGATAGTTGCATTTTTCAAATGAATTTTAGAACTATCTTTTCTAGTTCTATGAATAATATAATTGGTATTTTAATGGGAATTGCACTGAATCTCTAACTTCCTTTCTATTTTCATAAGACCCTGTTCCCACACACAAAAAAATCTCTTCCTTTTTCCTCTATAGCTCTCACATATAAGAGAAAACATGCGACCCTTGATTTTCTGTGTTTGTCTTATTTTGCTTAACGTAATTTTCTCAAGTTCCATCCATTTTCTTCATTCTTCCCTATATGGATAACTGGTTTCCCCAGTACCTATTGTTGAAAAGGGTATCTTTTCTCCAGTGTATGTTTTTAACACATTTGTCAAGGAGCAGATCTCTTTGGCTTTGTCTCTGTGTCTTCTATTCTGTGTCATTGGTCTACAGGTCTGTTTTAATGAAGGAATCAATCAGTTTTTGTTACTATAGCTCTGTCTCATAATTTGAAGTCAGGTATTATAATGCCTCCAACATTGCTTTTTTGGCTTAGAATTACTTTGGCTATTCTGGATTTTTTTTTTTCAAATGAATTTTAGGACTACTAATGTTTCTAATTTTCTATAATTTTTTTGAAATATTTTAAAGAATTTAGTATCTCATGCCTTTTAAGCATCAAAATGCATGAGATGCTAAATTGTATGTTGACTTTGTAAACTGATATTTTGCTGACTTTGTCTGTTAGCTCTAGTAGTCTTCTGGTGGAGTTTTCTGGATCCTCTAAATATAGAATTGTATCATCTGCAAACAGTGAAAATTCCACTTTTTCCTTCCTATTTTTATCCCTTTCATTTCCTCCTCTTGCCGAATCACTCTGGCTAGAATTTCTAGTATTGTATTGAATAAGACTGGTAAGTGTAGAGCATCCTTTAAAGGAAATGCTTTCAGTTCTTCCCTTTCAGTATGATATTGGTTTGGGGTTTGTCATCTAAAGCCTTTCTGATGTTCAGGTAGATTCCTTCTATACTTGGTTTCTTCAGAGTTTTCTTTTTTCCATTATGAATTGGTGCTGAATTTTGTTGAAGGCTTTCTCGGCCTCTGTTGAGATGACTGTGTGATTTCTGCCATTAATTTATATGGTGAAGTACATTTATTGATTCATGTGTGTTAAGCCATCCTTGAAATCCTAGACATGGAATAAAACCAACTTGGACATTAGATATTTTTAAAATAATTTTTGCATCTAAGTTCATCAGGAATATTGATCTATATTTTCTTGATATATCATCTGGTTTTGGTATGACTGTGATACTAAATTCATAAAATGAATTTGAAAGTGTTCTATCCCTTTCTATTTCATGGAAAAATGTGAGGAGCATTGGCATTACTTTTTCTTTTAAGGTCTGATAAAATTCAGCTGATATTCCATCTGGTTCTGGGCTTTTCTTCATTGGAAGGCTTTTTATTACTGCTTCTATTTCCCTTGCTAGTTATTAGCCATTTTAGGTTTTCTGTCCTTATGATTTGATTTTGGGAGGTTATATGTGTCTAATTATGTATCCATTTCTTCTATGTTTTCCAGCTTATTGGAGTATAAGTATCCAGAATAATCACTAATGATCTTCTTGATGTCTGTGGTGATTTATTCTTTTCTCTTTCTCTAATTTTATTAATTTTTGTCTTCTCTCTTTTTCTTTTTGTTAGCTTGGCTAATGGCTTATTTATCTTGTTTATCTTTTCAAAGAACCAACTCCTTGTTTCATTGACCCTTTGTATTTTTTTTTATTCTCAATTTTATTGATTTCAACTCTGAAAATAATTTTATTCATTCTACTGACTTTGGGTTTTTTGTTGTTGTTGTTGTTTTTCAAGGGTTTTGAAATGCATCATTAGGTTATTTTGGGTCTGATTTTCTTATGTAGGCATTCATAGCACAGCTATAAGATTCCTTTTAGAATTGCCTTCATAGTGTTCCAGAGGTTTTGGCATATTATATTACTATTTTCACTTGATTTTTAAAGAATTTTAAAATTTCTACTCTGATTTTTCCCCATCACTCATTCATTATTCAAAAATGTATTATTTAATAGCCATGAGTTAATATAGTTTCTCTAGTTATTTTTTTGGTGCTATTTCTAATTTCTTTCAGTTATGGTCAGATAAGACGCAATGCATTATATCATTTTTTTCTCTGGTATTTACTAAGGATTACTTTTTGACCTAAACATGGTCTATTTTGGAGAATAGTTGAAAATAAAATTTATTCAGCTGTTGTTGGATAAAATATTCTATAGATGTCTGTTAAGTTCATTTGACTCATAGTACTTTTTAGCCCTGAAGAGTCTTTACTAAGTTTATATCTGGATGCCCTATCCACTGGTGAGAGAGGTGTGTTTAAAACCCCCAGTGTTATTGTACTTGGGTTTCAGTCCTAGAATAGTGTCTCATATAATTAATTGCACCCACATTTGGAGCATAAACATTTACTATCATTATAGTTTCTTATTGAATCATTCTCTTTACCAGTTTTAAGTGACTCTCTTCGTCTTCTTTTACATTTTGGCCTGAAGTTTATTTTACCAGATATGAGAGATGGTACTGCTGCCTGTTTTGGTGGTCCATTTGCATGGCATGCCAAATTCCATGCTTTTCCTTTCATCTTATAGCTGTCTACCTGTAAGGTGAGTCTCTTGCAAACAAGCCTTATTTGGGTCATGGTTTTTAGTTCATTCTACCAGAATATGTTTTTTATTGGAGAATTGAGATCCTTCACATTCAATGTTATTATCCAGAGATATTTATTAATTCCTGTCATTATGATATATTTCTAATTTTTAATTTGGTTCTATTTCTCATTTGCTTAGCTATTTACTCTTCAAATGAATTTTATCAGTTTGTGATCTCTAAGGTTTGTTTATTTCTTCTGTGTGAAACATATATTAAAGTCATTTCTGTAGTTCTAGCGTAGCAGTTATGAATTCTTTTAGTTACTGCTTTTCTTGGAAAGTCTGTATTTCCTCTTTGATTCTGAAGGAAAGCTTTCCTAGATATAGCAATCTTGATTGATAGCTATTTTCTTTCAGGAATTGGACCACATCATTCCAAGCCTTCCTGGATTTTAAGAGATTGTTCTGAGAAATCAGAAATAATTCTGATCGCCTTGCCTATAAATGTGACCTGACCGTTTTTTTTTTTTTTTCTTGAAACTTATAAGATGCTATTCTAGTTCTGTATGTTGAGCATTTTAATTATAATGTGCAATGGAGTGGTTATTTTTTGATCTTGTCTACTAAGGGTTCTGAATGTATCCTGTATCTGGATGTCCATCTCATTCTCAAAGTTTGAAAAATCTTATGCTATCATTTCCCTGAAGAGCTATCTATCCTATTAGCCTGCATCTCATAACCTTCTTCATTTGGTCTCTTAATGTTTTCCAAAGTTCTTGTATATCCTGGCCATGGTTGCTTATTGTATTTTCTTTAACACTGTCTGAATATTTAAGGCTGGCCTCTTTGTCTTCCTGCTCTGAGATTCTATCTTTAGTATTGTCTATACTTGTTAGAGAGACTTTCAACTGAAAATTTTATTTGATTTTTTTCCCCGAGATTTCTGTTTGGCTCTTTTTTCAATATCTCTATCTTCTTACTGAATTTCTCATTCATATTCTGTACGATTCATATTCTTCCTTAATTAAGAAATTCATTCTTAATTTCTGTGTTCTCTTTTAATTCACTGATAATAATCATTCTTTGAACTCTATATCTGATATTTCATTTACTTCAATATCTTTGAGATCAATTGTTGATGAATTATGAACTTTAGGAGGTGTTGTGTTGCCTTTTTTTTCTGTTGAGTTTTTTGCATCTGTTGGGATAGATTTCTCTTGTACTTTTGTGTGTGGGTCTTTTTAGGGCATAGCCATATATGGCCAACGTGTTCCAGGGTAGGTAATCTAAAATTTGGATCACATCATTCCAAGCCTTCCTTATAGTTGTGGTATCTGCAGTCTTTTTGTTAATTCTCTCTGGTTTTGATGTAGGAATGGATGTCCATGAGTGGAAACTGAGGACCTCTGCCAGCCATTCCTACTTGGGGCCTTTGTTTGTGGTCTTTGTGTCATCTATTACATGCATTAAAGTTTCAATGATGTTTGACTATGGTTAATTTGTGTGTGGAGCAAAGTGTGCTGTCTTTTGCCTAGGCTTAGTTCAACAGCAGAACCACACTATGTGAACTTGTAGGATCCCTGTAGGTTCTTAGCATTTCACAGAAAAAGGGAAAACAAATAACAAGTGAAGCAAGAAATATATAGTACTAAAATAAATACCAGTGCCTACTGTGACATCTAGTATTCTAATTATCCTCAAAACAGGAACGGTGGAGTCAGCAATTGCCAGCAACAAAAACAGTAAAGCTATCAACAATATCAACAATATGAATGGGGGGGTTGGACAGGAGCTATATAAATCAAGTAGTTTTAAAAGGTGGTATAAATACAGTTCAGTAGATTAGACAAAGGGGAATGAAGGGAAGGGAGGAGGATAAGAAAAGGAAAGAGAGTGGAATGAATCTGACATAACTTTTCTATGTACATATATGAAATACACCTCAGTGAATCCCACCATTGTGTACATCCACAAGAATAGTTTCCTAACTAGAATAAGCTATATTCTATACTTGTATAATTATATCAAGATAGATTCTACTGTCATATATAACTAAAAAAGAAACAATACAAAAATAAATAAGAGTTAAAAAGAGAGAAAATAAAATGTCATAGAAAAGTAAAACAAAGTTTAGAATGTTCAAAATGTGAACCAAGAGAATACAAGAGACCTAGCAAGGGATGGCTATAAAGAAAGAGGAAAAAAATAGGAAAAAAAAAAGTAAAAGGAGAAAGAGAGAACAAGAGAATTTGATTGTTAGTGGAGAAGAAAGAGAAACACATAATCAAAACTAAACCAAAATCAAAATAAATAAGAACGCTAAACCTCCCCTGCAAAAAGGTAAAATAACTATAATTGAAAAATGCTAAAAATGAGAAAAAAGAAAAAAATATGTATATATCCACAAACCAGTCAGCACACCAAGTACACAAAAGAAAAAAGAAAAAAAGGAAAGAATTGTCTCCACCAAAATAGTCTAAACTGTCAATGAGGATGGATGTCACTGCCTATGTCTGGCTGTGCCTCTTTCAATTTTGGTGGGATGGGGGTGGGGCCTATGTACTAAAAGAGCGGGGTGGGGAGGAGAGGGAGAGAGAGGGAGAGAGAGGAAGAGACAGGGTGAGGGAGAGAGGGCAGGCACACATTAGAGTAAGTACACAAGGACTGAGGGTGGTTTATCCCATCCCCTTCCTCTTTCTGTGTTGCTCACTGAACTGCTAACTGGAGTAGCTTGACACTGAAGCTGGTTGAAATAGCTCTCAGTTTCCCTTTCACCTGTATAAGGTAAGATGGAATGAAAAGTACAGTTGACTGGAATCTTTTGCAGACAGAGCAAATTAATGTACTCCCAGGTTAGGGCTATTGCAGAATTCTAAGAGGGGAATTCCAGTGATTGGAGATTGGGTCTAATCAGGCCTTAGGGACTTTTGTTGGGTGATGTCTGCTCTGTAGAGACTGCATCAACACACACACACACACACACACACACACACACACCCCCGCCCCAGAAGATGACAATATCTGCTGGAAGTCTGAAATTTCAGGAGCCTCCCCAAAATCTTACTCACTGAAAAGAAGAACCAACCCTCCACAGGTCTCAAATACTCTAATGCCCAAGAATGCTGTCTTCATGGGCTTAGTCCCTGAGTGTATGCACATCTAACTCTTGAGTTTCCCAAAGCTCCTCAGCTGGGCACATGAGCCACCAGACCCAAAGGGAAAGTGACTTGTACTCACCTCCATATTTCTGACTTGAATTCCCCGGGGTACAATCTCCTCTGTGCTTGTTTGCTTGACTACATACACCCTACTCCACACACTAGGTGCTTGCTGGCACAGTGTGGCAATGTTTGATCTTCCCAGCTCACACAACAGCAAGCTGCAGCATGGCCTTCTCAAGTGGCTCCCAGTTTCAGCTCCCACTGCCAGTTGAGAACCAGCACTTTTCAAACACCTTCACTGTGCACCCTCTGGATCAGCTAAGTTCGGATTGCTTTTCTGATCCATGGGTTTTTTTCATGCCAAATTTGTCCTTTTGTATTTCTCTATTTGGATTATCCTTCCCCTCTATAGTCAACCAGCACCACTGCCACTTTTCTAACCAGCTTGGCTCCAGTGAACTCTTTCTTTTTCTTTTGCTTTGTTCAATGCACCCCAATTTTTGAGCCATTATCAGACTCTGACTGTTTGGTACTGAATTTCAGTTAATTCCCTCTTTCATCCACCTTGCTAAGTAGTAGTAGTACTCCTGCTGTTTGAACCCCAACCCATGGAGCAACTAGAAAGATAGCTTTCTTCTAATCTGTCATCCTGCATCTCCTGCTTTTGTGCATTTTACATATATACCACATATGTCTATTCTTCAGGAATAATTATACATACAGATTCCCATAAACCTTAATGAGGCACAGAAATGTCAAGTTTGGGGGTTTGTTTTGTTTAAAGGAATGATTCTGTTGGTGTTTCCTAAAAGGTAAATAACAAAAAGGTAAACACAATTCTCTCTTCTGCAGTTGAATCTATTTTTAACAGATGCATCATGCTGGTGTTAACAAAAATTCATATAATATTTACAAACAGCAATTTATCAAGAAATGAGGGAATAAAAACTCAGCATCTAAGATGCATGTGCTTGTTATGAAGTGCTTACTTTTCTGAAGAGAGTTGTAAGTTAATGATACATGAAGAAACATCTTAGAATGTAATGATGAGAAGTAAGCTGAAATAAACTTTTCTTTTATAACTTGCCTTTGCATGCTGACTTGAGCCTTATACTTGGCCACTGAACTATAGAGAATACCAAAGCAGTTTTGCTTTTGTTTTTCCTAGGAGATAAGAAAAATATATTATCGAGCCTCTTCAATCTAGATAGACTAAGAGGATAAATTCTGATAAAAGGAATGTGACAAGAAGACCCATGTTTCTTCCAAACTGGGCCCCCAAAAGGTTTTTCTCTCTCCTCTCCTTTTTTATTTTTGGAAACACAGACTCAGATAGGCTGAGACACATGACAGGAGTAGCCCAGACCTATTGTGTAATGGTGAGGAGGGGAGAAATAGTTTCTAGACCCATAACAGACACAGCCAAATGAGAAATAAAATTCTATTTGTCAAGTAACTGAGATTTGAGGGCTTATTTGTTAGAATTTTGTTGCTTGAAGAATGTGTTAGCTTCATCTGAAAAGTCAGAAATGGCTTTCACGAGAAGCTGCTTGACTTAATGTTAAAGGTGTATTGGTGTTCATTACATGACCTCAACAAACAAAAAGCAGAGCAATTTGAAAGTACATTGCTCACTTGTTTTTGGTGGGGGGCGAGGAGGTGGAACTTGTTTATTTATTTATTTATTTGAGTTTGTTTATTTTGCACAATCATCTGGAGTTAAATGTCCATTAGATACATTTTAAGGGCATTTTGTTCTTTTTCTGATGAAGGTTTTATCACCCTGTACTTGAATATAGTTTATATATGAGTTCATCTTCTAGATAGTGCTATTTAAATGTGAAACTTCAAAGATCACTTTCAACTGAAAAATCCAGAGACAGGAAAAAAGAGTAGAAAGGCCTTCAACAGTTAAAAGGCTACAGGGGCCAGGCATAGTGGACACTCCTGTGATCCCAGCAACTCAACTGAGGCTGAGATGGGAAGATCACCAGTTTGAGGCCCACCTCAGCAATTTTGTTTCAAAATAAAATATAAAAATGCCTGAGGATGTAGTTCAGTGGTAGAATGCCCCTGGGGTAAGTCCCCTGGACCAAGAAAAAAGGGAAAAAACCCAGAAGGCTAGAGTGAAGGCTTTATTTCACAGTCCATGTTTCAGCCATTACTCAGCAAGCTACTTATTAAACACATTATACTACATGTCTTGGTGACAGTATGAGCTGATCTCCAATAGGTTAGAATCAGAGAGAAGGAGAGTTGACGAAGATAGAATCACCACAGAACTGGGAATGGGACTGAGAGTAAATGAGGAAAAGGGAAATGATAAAACACTGACCTATTTACAAGGACACAAAGGCTGGGAAGACTTTATGTAGGGACCACCAATTTCTCACAGTCTCCTAAAGATACTGATGTAGTGGCCACACACACACAAAAAAGTACTTGATAATTCAAGTGTTAACAGTGAATTTCTAGTTAAAATTTAAATTTTATAACTAATTTCATGAAAGAAGAGATATATTTCTAGAAAATATATGGCTATTCATATGGTAAGGAAGTAGTTCTTTGATAAGTATTTATTTCGATTTAGGGAAATTTTCAATTATGCAGAAAACTGAAATTCATCAGCAACTAATCTTCTATAATTCCTGACAGAGCACTTACTATTACTACTATAAGTATTACTTTTATGTTCTAAATTTTCTACAACAGTTTAACCTTTTAACAGTATAATTTAGTCATGACAAAAATATTTCCTCGTATATTGAAAATTTTGTTGCATAGATGAAAATTTTCCTGAGTGAATACAAATCTCTAACAAGTATTAATGTGATGTTAATTAGTACTCCCCAAATTCCCAGGTTGGTAAGCTTCATTAAAATTTTTATAAAATGAAACTTGGTTGATATTGATAAAGCTCTTCTTATGCAATATTAAAAGTAGATGCTCAAGAAGAATTATAATTAAGTGTTCTTCCCAAAACTATATATAAAGTTGACAATATAGCTATCAAAACTATACATTAATTCATTAATATTTAATATGTACCTACTATGTAATGAAAACTATATTTGATGATGAATGTATAATATGAATAGGGCATATATTACTGCCTCCTTAATAGTATGTAAAACCCTGCATACTCTATGGATGCTAATTCAAAAGCAGAAGATACACCATTATATTTGGCTTTATTTATAAGTAAGTAGATGTTAAGTAAAACCGATTCTAAAATCAGGATGTCTTCATGTTGCAAACTCACAAACTGTTTGTCTTAAAATTATCAATATTTACTTGGTACCTTTCATTTTATCAAGTTTTTACCATCTAATATTCTATTGTCAACAGAATTATCAACAGGAATGTCAAACTATCTGCAATATCAACACAATTTGAAAAGACCTTATATTTGCATATAAGAAGTTAGATCTTATGCCTAAGATGGAGTAACAGGGATCCTATTCATTCTCTCATCTGAAACAACCAAATCATGGCAATATATACATATAGAAACAATGGGTTTGAAAACACCAGACATCGCAACACACACAGTCATCACTGAGAGATGAGAAACAAATGAGGGAGGCTTGTGATTGCCTGTATAGCTTACTGCCTTGAGTCTGGAGTTTTGAGTCTGTAAAAGTTTTGAGTGGACAGAGCCCTGAGTACTCCCTGCAGAAAGGAGATAGTTGACAGTTCGGGGAGAACAAGGCAACTAGTCATCAAGGCAAATTCCTGTAAGTGTGAGAGCTGCACCCAGCAAGAGCTCTCTTTCCCTCCCCAAAGAATAAGAGGTCATGCACTAAGGAGTACATGGGTCTGTCAAAGCCCTGCTTTCTACCAGCCAGACTCAGTTTCCTTGAATTGCTTTTTCTTCTAAAATTTAGGAATGATTTTAAATTGAATACTTTAAAAAAATAATAATATAATGTACATCATGCGACAACTTGTCTGTTTCTTTCTAGAACTTTCTATATTTGTTCATAGCAATCTATCTAGAGGTATTGTAGGGGCACCCCCTCCTCCACAGAAAATCTTGATAAAGCTTCTCCAGAGATCCCCATTGTAACTGTTCTTAGACTATCAACAAGAATTTCTGCAATAGAGTTTTCAGGAAGAAGGTGTATTCCAGAGGCAGTTGTGATAAGAAAGAGTAATCCAAGGCCTCCTCAGAGGCATCTGCATTTCAATAGACAATAGTCAGGTCCTGTGGAGCTAGCAGGCCAGAGAAGGGAAGGAGAATTCTCCCTATCCTGGGCACTGATTCTTGTTTTTTTCTTTATTCTAATTTGTTATGACAGCAGAATGTATTTCAATTCATACTACAAATATAGAGCAAAATTTTATGGGGCTCTGGCTGTATATAAAGTAGAGTCACCCCAATTGTGTCTTCATACATGTACTTAGGGTAATGATATCTATCTCATTCCACCATCTTTCCTACCCCCATGCCCCTACCTTTTCCCTCCCTCCCCTCTGCCCTATCTAAATTTCCTCTATTCCTCCCATGCTCATCCCCACCACACCCATTATGAATCAGCACCCTTATATCAGAAAACATTCAACATTTTGTTTTTTGGGATATGACTTTCTCCAACTCCATCCATTTACCTGCAAATGGCATAATTTTATTCTATTTTAATGCTGAGTAATATTCCATTGTGTATACATACCACAGTTTCTTTATCCATTAATCTATCAAAAGGCATCCAGGTTGCTTCCACAGTTTAACTATTGTGAATTGTGCTGCTATAAACATTGATGTGACTGTGGCCCTGTAGTATGCTGTTTTTAAGTCCTTTAGTTATAAACCAAGGAGTGGAGATAGCTGGGTCAAATGGTGGTTCTATTCCCAGTTTTCCAAGGAATCTCCATACTGCTTTTGAGATTGGCTGCACCATTTTGCAGCAATATATGAGTGTACCTTTTCCCCCACATCATTGCCAACACTTATTGTTATTTGTATTCTTAATAGCTGCCATTGTGAATGAAGTGAGTAATTTTGATTTGCATTTCTCTAATTGCTAGAGATGTTGAATACTTTTTCATATGTTTGTTGATTGATTGCATATCCTCTTCTGAAAAGTGTCTGTTCAGTTCCTTGAACCATTTATTGATTGGGTTTTCTGTTATTTTGGTATTTATCTTTTTGAGTTCTTTATATATCCTAGAGATTAGTGCTCTATCTGATGTGTGTATGGTAAAAAATTGCTTCCATTCTGTAGGTTCTCCATTCACCTCATTGTTTCTAGTGCTAAGAAGAAACTTTTTAGTTTGACTCCATCCCATTTAATGATTCTTGATTTTAATTCTTAATAGGAACATACCTCAACATTGTAAAAGCTATCTATGCAAAGCCCCAGGCCAACATCATTCTAAATGGAGAAAAATTGAAAGCATTCTCTTTAAAAACTGGAACAATACGGGATGTCCTTTTTTTACCACTTCTATTAACATAGTTCTTGAAACACTGACTAGAGCAATCGGACAGATGAGAGAAATTAAAGGAATACAGACAGGAAAAGAATTCGAGTTAGCACTATTTGCCTATGATATTATCCTATAACTAGGAGACCCAAAAAATTCCACCAGAAAACTTCTAGAACTAATAAATAAATTCAGAAAAGTAGCAGGATACAAAATCAACACCCATAGATCAAAGGCATTTCTATATATCAGTGACAAATCCTCTGAAAAAGAAATGAGGAAAACTATCCAATTTACAATAGCCTCAAAAAAATATTTGGGAGTCAACTTAATGAAAGAGGTGAAAGACCTCTATAATGAAATGAAAACTACAGAACACTAAAGAAAGAAATTAAAGAAGAGCTTAGAAGATGGAATGATCTCCCTTATTATTGGATAGGTAGAATTAATATTGTCAAAATGACCATACTACCAAAAGCACTATACAGATTTAATGTAATTCCAATCAAAATCCCAATGACATTCCTCATAGAAATAGAAAAGGCAATCATGAAATTCATCTGGAAAAATAAGAGACCCAGAATAGATAAAGCAATCCTTAGCAAGGAGAGTGAAGCAGGTGGCATCACTATATCAGACCTTAAACTATTCTACAGAGCAATAGTAACAAAAAACAGCATGGTATGGCAACCAAAATAGACTTGTAGACCAATGGTACAGAAAAGAAGATACAGAAGCAAGCCCACATAATTACAGTTCTCTTATATTAGACAAAACATATATTGGAGAAAAGATAGCCTCTTCACCATTTATTGAAAACTGGAAATCCATATGAACAAAATGAAATTAAGCCCCTATCTCTCACTATGTACAAAACTCAAAATGGGTCAAGGACCTAGGAATTAAACCAGAGACCCTGCGCCTAATAGAAGAAAAAGTAGGCCCAAATCTCCATAATGTTGGATTATACCCTGACATACTTAATGGGCACTGAATCTTGATGACAGTGTCTTTGATTTTGTATCCAGGCCTGAGTTCCACTGCTCTGAAAAAAAACAAAACAAAACTGCTTTTGTGTAGATTTCTGCAGATTGTAAGCCTCTGAGCCCCTCCCACCCCTACACACTGAGTATAAAGTTTTGAAACTTTCTAAATTTGGGCAAAAGCCCCCCTTTAAAACCTGGCTGCAGCCAATAATCCTGATTCCTGCTTATCCTTGGTGTCTAGCCTCCTCTGTCCTACAACAGTGTGTGCTTATAAATGTTTAATAGCCAACTCTCAAAACAAAAACAAGAAGAGCGTTCTCTAAAGCCCATCAATGTAGTTTCGTTCCATGGTATAAATACTCCCACCATGACTGAGTTCAGCCTACCAGTGTAATGTTCCTCAATACAGAGCTGGGAAAAGAGACATATAGTTAGCTCACACCAGCCAGTGCCAGCTGGCTCTCATACACCACTGTACATATCTGAATTTATGTTCACTAAATGTGGACAGCAGTTGCTTCTGAGTATTGGGATTTGGAATTTGGATTCCGCTTTGCAGCCTTCTGAAAAGTAACTCTATGGTTAGTGTAGTTTTGTTCAGTAGTTTTTATCCAAGATAAAAAGATGTCATGGGGTTGGGAGTGTGACTCAGTGGCAAAGCTCTTGTCTAGCATGTGTAAGGCCCTGGGTTTGTTCCCCACCACTGCAAAATTAAATATATAAATAATAAGTAAATAAAAAATCATAACAAAGTAAAATGACAAAGAAGGAAAGCTTCTGAAGAGGGAAAATGTAAAAAAAAAAAAAAAAAAAAACCACCTGTATTAATTGTGATTGTCTTATCCATTTAGGTATAAAACACTAGAAATTGATGAAAAATAAGTGCATGAAGAAATATATTTCTCAAATGTATGTGAATAATTATGCACATATATATGTCTCTGTACTCTTTCCATATCTATATCAATTATACATAATACCATACATGAAATTTGTAAACTAGGTTAGTTTGGGGAATTTTTTTTCAACTATTGCTTAAAGTTTATCTTCCTTGAAATGTCAAAAAGTAGACATTCTTAAAAATATATTAGAGACACTCAGATTAAAATATAAAATAAGGATGCTGTTAAAAATAGAGTTCAATAAATATGCAACTCAGTTCACATATTAGGCAGCCCAAGATGTTCATCCATCACTGACTAATAAAGAAACACACACACACAAAATTCATGCTTTGTTCTTATCTGTTCATCTGAAATATGCCTTTATGTTAATGTCCATTTTAATGGCGATTACCCTGGTCCAATTCTCCAGTTCTCTTGGAATTTGACTCAGGTTATAGAAAGGAGCATCTTACCCAAGATTCTGGGTCTTACTAAATCCTTCCCTCCTTTAACTTTCTTGGATTCTCCTCTTTAATTTTTCAAAATACAATTGCATAATGCTCTTTGATTAGGGTTGATGCAAGGGAATTAAGCCAGAGCCAGGAAAAACAAAACAAAACAAAAAAACCTTAAGTTGAATTTTATGATATAACCTTTCCATAAAGTCCCTTATTCATTGCTAACATGAAGAAATCTTTTCTTCAGGGTAAAATGTCTTTAATTTCAACCTGTGGGGATTATACTCACTCTTACTATCCAATCCCTTCCATGTTCTCTTCTTCCAGCAATCCCAGCTCCTCTCTTCCAAAAAGCAATCAAATGTCCTTTTTATCCTCAGCCTTATCTAGGGAAATTCAAATTTATTACTAAGAAAGTTAGCTTATTTTCATGAATCTTCCACAACAGAAAAAAATGCTATCCATACCAAAAATTTATCCAAAGCAACCTAAATAACTAGCAAAGTTTCAAGTTTGTTTATTTGTTTGTTTTGAGACTAGGGATTGAATCTAACTTCCAATTTTTTATCAAATTTTTCTTAGATTATATTTTTAGTTGGACCTATCTTTTCTGAGCCAAGATTTACAAAAAAGGTCATAGAAAATTGTATTATGAACCCTTGAGGGAAACCATAGGAGTCATAGAAATTTCCTTTTGTATGTTTTTGGATTTTCTTCCCAGTCAATCAATAACAATGTCAAAAATACAGGATTGCAGTAAAGCAATTCATACAATTTCTAGTGAACCTTAACTATATTTCTAGCAAACTATATTGGACCACAACTCATATTTTTCAGTGTTCAGAGATGAATGTTAAATCAAGCTCCCACAGCTGACATGTACCCTCAGGGCATAACTCTCACATCAAAATACTGACATACATCCCTAAAATAATCTTAGCACAAAATCAAATCTCTTTCAGCCAGCATGGATTTTCCTGATGGAGACTAATACTCTTCAGATGCCAAAGGTCTTTTTTTTTTTTTTTAAATGTTTTATTTCCTTTTTCTTTCTCAATTTTTCTTAAATGTTTATGGGAAATTAATTGATTTGAAAAAATTTAAGAATTTTATTATTATTAAATATGTATATTAACAGTAGTTCATTATCAAGAAGATATATTTTATCTTCCCACATCATACATAAGTCTTTATCAAACACTATGCTATCTTATACTTTTTATATTGAAGTCAGTCTCTACTAACAATCATTTCTTTAAAATTTATCCTGCATAAGCAATAAACTCTTCTGAAACATCTTTATTAAGAAGATTTCATTTTTGAAGAATAGTATACAACATGGGTAATAATGATTTTAAAATATTCTGGATGCTAAATAGAACTAATGTAAAACACCCATCACAAAGTTATTTCCTTATAATCAGTAATAAAATCAGAATAAACATATAAATTATTTTTGTAATATTTGAATGGCAAAAAGTCCTTACTGGAGATCTCTTTAGTCATCAGTTTGTCAACTTACATGCTAAGAGGTTCTAAATAAAATGTCATAAATAGCAAAAATAGTTTAAACTTAGGTAACCTGACTAGAGTTAAAAATACAGGGTTGTCAAAGGTGTACATGTTCTGGATCATCAGACTATGACCTACTTGGAAGACTGAAGGCTTTAAAAAGCTGAAACTCTTACCGCAATGTGAAATCAAAGGGGTCTAAAACTTTGTATTCTATTTATCCTAGGACTTGGGTTAACCAAGACTTATTTAACCAAGTAATTCATCTGTGAGGCAATTCCAGGAAGCAAAAGAGAGTGATCAGGGTGAAAGAGAAAGTTAAAGAAGAAAAAACAATAAAGGCAAATTATCAAGTTGGTTAACACTGTGGAAAAAGAAATCTCTCTGAGTAAATGTGCCCAAATCATAGTGGCTGGACAGAGCATTTATCTATTGACTCCAGACACTGCCACCAGAGCATTATGTATCCTGTATTCCTCACCGAGAGACCTGCTTCTAGGAAAGCATCAAAATTGCCGTTGTGTCTGAGAACTGTCCACTGTGCTTGCTGCTGAAACCAGAGGAGGGCTGACTGAATGAGTGTGGAGAGAGCCATCCATGAACTCCAGCGAAGACCTTTTCAGCATTGTAGCCGGTGAGTGGGAAAGTCGGGTATTGGGAACTTCCTGTGGCAATACCATAGGGTAAGATCACCCAAATACATGTGAACTCTCCCTTAGCTCTGCTCAAAAAGATCTCACACAGCAGCGGAAATGGGATGACCTGCTGCAGCCACACAGCCTCTCAGAGATGGGTGTGACCTACCAAGATGCCAGTCAACCTGCTTACTGCAAGACATCCTGAAGCAAGACTCCACTCCTGAAACCTTACCCCTGCCTTTGATATACACCCTTAAATAAACCATAGGAGCCATTTTCTAATTGTCCAGTTCCAGCTCCTGTGTGGGCTGAACCTATCAGATGCTTCATCCTTTAAAACTATAATTCTGATTCTGTCTTTTGTCCTTTACTAATTATTTCAGACTTTAAGGTCTCTGGAGGCTTATCCCTCTGAGCAGGCAAGAGTTCCCTGACCAGGTGCTGGTTACCCTGTAATATAAGTGAGTAGGTCACCTAAAACATTTGCCACGAAGATGAATCTGAATAGTTCCTGAAAATATCATTATCAGAGATAAAACTAAGTTTAATGACAATCCATGGGTTTTAAAAATGCTTGTGTAATTTTTGATCTAGTAATTTAATTGTTCAAATTCTTTGAGGAATATTTGAACTTCTAAGTACCTAAATTCTTCTCAATTTGATCCTTCCTACTTTACAGTCTCATCACCATGCAGCCTCTGCCATGTTGAAGTTTTGCAGTTGCCCAGCTATGACATGCTGTTTTCTATTATTTTGTGGAGTTTAGATAAGAGTAGACAAAGACAAAATCTTTATAAACCACAATGAACAGGATGAAATTTATTCTAATAAAGTGTTTTTAGGCTAGGGAAGAAATTATCTGCTCTATATGCTTAAAGGATTTAAAAAAAGATATATGTAAAATGGATCGGGCAGAGAAAGTGGATAAAAGTAAAATCAGGAAAGTCATTAAGAACTTATTCTAGTTGTTTATAAAGAAGATGCTGATGGCTTAGATTAAGTGACAACAGTACAAAATAGAAGGGTGGATTGGTGATCTTTGGTAGTGGTGGTACTAACTTCATTTGCCAACAATACATTGGATATTAGTTGAGTCAAAAGGGATAAAGAAAGCAAACTGCTAAGTTTGACTTCAGAACTGAATGGAATGTAACAACTTATCTAAATTAGAAAGTCTGTTTTGTTTTAGATATATTAAATATAAGGTGTCTTTTAGAAGGCTGAGTAGATAAATAAAGAGCTTGGCTTTATGAGCTGAGAGCTTGTGGAAAATAAAAAATTTGATGAGATCAATTTAGGCATTATTAGCACTATTAAACATTGGAAGTATTTTAAGCTATAGAATCAGATGACATCATATTTGGGAATAGGGTGTATAGGATGAAGATAGTTCTAGACTCAAGCTCAGTGTTCTCTAATATTTTAGAGGTTAGGAAGAGAATGTTGAACCAGCAAAGAAGATTGAAAAAAGGGAAGTTAGAAGTAACAAAATGAAAAGAGAATCTATTGTTAATGAAACCAATAAATTATTTCAAAAAGAAGAGAGTAGGCAATTATGTCAAATACTGAAATGCTGCTAAGAAATTAAGTAAGAGAACACCAAAGAAGTGTCATTGGGTTTAGCAAAGCAGAAATTCTCCATGAGCTAGACAAGATGATCTTTGCCAGAATGGGTAAGAAGAATGCCTGTTTGGGATGACTCAGAAGAGAGGCACTTGTCCCACCTGACTTTTTCACTGGATGGGACATTTCCAATCCTTATGCTGAGCTCCTTCTATTCTATGAATACACCTCTCTTGGAAGAGATTATTTCTATCCTGACCCCATGCTGTTTCATGGGAAATGTACATCTCTTTGAAGTTGTGGTAGGAATACAGCCACTCTCCAAACCTAATCATCTTCTTTGCTGCATAGTCAGTGTCAGCCAGCCTCTAGCCCACCAAGTCAGTTGCAAGATACAGCATCAAATTCAAGGTGCCCTTAAAACCACACCCATACCCAATCCACACCCTGAGTAGGCCTGAAGTTAGGAGGAATTTATTTCCCTGTTCCTGGCCTCTGAAATGTGTGTGCACATAGTAGTGGGAAGGAGGAACAGTGGATAAGAGAAAATGCCACAGTCCTGAACTGATTTTCTCCAACAAAACTTTCTTTCCAATTGTTCACGGTACTCTTAACCTCTCTAGAATTTTCCAGAGTTGGGTAGTAGGAGGTGAACCAAGAATTGCTCCATCAATTATGAGCCACTTCCTTTATATGTCCTGATTAGATGGTGTATCAGCGAGCATTCAGTCAGGAAGGGAGAACAACAATGATATTGAAATTACACTTTATACCAGAGGTCAATACCTTTTCTGTAAAGAACCAGTTAGTAAATATTTGGAGGCTTTTGAGGCCAAAGTTCTCTGTCACAGCTGCCCAATTCTCCTATATAGCCAGAGGCAGCCATAGACAACACATAAATAATTTTCATGATTGTGTTCTTAAACCTTTATTAAAAAAGAAAAATCAGGCAGCAGGCTGTAGCTATTTTGCCTGTCTCTGCTTTTCACAAGAAAAGGAGTTGATGGAGAAGTGGACTCCCAGAGGGGAGTGTTAGAGATCACAGAATAAGCAGTCTTCCTGCAGCAGTGGTTCAGAGGACAACTCCAAGTGGACAGTGACATCCAGGAAGGCAAGAAGATGACCTTACTTACAGGGATGGGGCAAAGGAAGTTGTGGAGAGGTCTATGGAAAGAAGTCTCTGTGCAGCTATGACCTCTGTGGGTGTGGTTCAGGTGACAGGTTTGGGAACACTACTAGTCTTCCAGTTCACCAACTGGGAAGAAAGTTTGGTGTGGAACAGAGGAAAGTGAGGAGAAGTTGTTTGTCTCTTTGTTACTTCCTCTTAACCTCAGGTCCTTCCAAGAGTAATGGCCACTGCTTCCTTTTTTAAAAAATATGTTTTTTTAATTGTTGATAGAACTTTATTATTTATTTGTTTATACATGGTGCTGAGAATCGAACCCAGGGCCTCACACATGCTAGGCAAGTGCTTTACCACTGAGCTACAACCCCAGCCCCACTGCTTCCTTTTAATTTCCTAATATCATGAGATTTTTCTCTTATCCAACTCTTAACAGCATACAAGGTAAGGAGAATCTAGGAAACATAATTCTTGGTTTAATAATGTTGACACTAGAAAAAAACGGGATGTTCTATTTTTGAACTCAGATGAAACTGAGGCAGAAAGATTTTCATTTTAGCACAGTGTAACTGTGGGAAAATAACTCTTCCCTGAATTTCTCAGGATTCCTATAAAAAAGCCTCAGGTCCCTGAAACACAGAAATATATCATATAAAGGCAGAAGATGTTTTCACTTCTGTAAACATTTGGTTATTTTTTCTCTGATGATGGAGTTACTTACTCCCATTAAAAAAGCTAATAAACCTTCTACAGTCTCCCCCAAGCAACTCCATCCTGGGGTTTAGCATTTAGGTTAATTCCAGAAGTTACTTTAGTGTTATCTAAATCCCAGAACCTTGGAGATATTCTTATGTTGTGAAAGCTAGAAATACTAGAATTATTTGGTTCTTCAAAAGAATTATTTATATATCAAAGAGATAGAGTATGCATTCCTTCCATTAGCGCTCCAAGGAGACTCCCTTAAAAGGGGAATGGATAAATTTGTATCTTTTCCCTTTATTAGCATGAGAAAATTAATTTTTTATCTTTCTCTCACCCATCAAATGAAATTTGACAATTGCATAAGGCCTTTCTCTCTCTGGCTTTTGTTGTGCTAAACTCATGTGATTGCTGGTCATGGGGGACCCAGTTGCAATGCCAATCTGGATGTCATTTTGTAACTGAGAAAAACTTAAACCTTCCAGCTTCACTTGCTTTTAGTTGACTTTAAAAATCACTAATTTGGAGACCATGAAGCTGAGCAATCTGCACCTTAATTTTGGGTCTGATTTCTGCTCAACTCTGCACATAGCTATGTTAATCATTTAAGGAATGTGTTGTCTGAAGCCAGTAACACAAGATTGACTGCCCCTAAATTTACCAATCTCTTTTCTCTCCCTTCAAGACTGAAGAAACCAAGGTAAGAGTAACTAAGATACTTTCAAGATTTACAGGCGCATTATGATCAACATTATCACCCATGATGCTTCATGGCATCCTGTTCTACACCACCAGAGTAGCACATAGAAGTCTCCCGTTATCAATCTTTTCCTAAGCCTAAGCCCCTTTCTTTCTTCTTCACCTAGGAGGAAAAGGAGCTTAAATCCTAGGCTGAATCAGGAACTCTGTTAACAATAGCCTCCCATCTTCTTTAATTTGCTGGGGCTCCAAATAAAACTTTATTGCTGTAAGTATAAATAGAGCTCTTTTCCCTGAACCAGAAACCTCACTTTTTTTTTTTTAGTATCTAACTATCTATTTATCTAAAACTTTGTATTTGTACAAGTAGTGTAACATCTCAGATGCTTCACAGTTTCTAACCTAACAGTAATTTGTTTCATTAAGACTAAAATATAAATTAACTAGGCAGCTTTATTTTATATATTGCTAAAAATGTAAGCTTATTGGATTAATGCAATCATCATCATCTTGCTGGTAGTGATCATTAGGTACCATTGATTCTAAGATATATCTTATTTTTAGAGATATTAAAATATAAAAATATATCATTCTTAGAATGAGTAAAATGCAGTATGGATGAAATAAACCCATCCATCAGTTGAGAGTAAAGTAGGAGGAGAAGAGTTTACTAAAGATTCAAATATTATCTAATAATAATAAAAAAAAAAAAAGGTAAATAGAGCTTACCAGAGAAATGTAGCAGGATAAAAGGCAAGAGTTAGATCATACATGGACTGGTTCCACTAACTTACAGAATTCCTCTGGGTACCTTTTCATAGTCAATCCCTCCTCCCCACCCCTAGCTGCTGGCACTCACTGATCTTTCTTCTGTCCCTAATGTTTTGCCTTTGTGAGAATACCATATAAATAGGAACATGTGGTACATAGCCTTTTGAGCCTGGTTTCTTTCAATTTGCATCAGAGACTTGTCCATGTTGTCCAATCTATCAGTAATCTGTTCCTTTCTATCCCTGGGTAGTGCCACGTGAGTGGTTGTACCACACATCTTTATACAGTCAGTTTATTTTTACTCAGTTGAGGTTCATTTGATTTTCCCCCACTTTGAGGACTATACTAATAAAGTCACTATAAACATTCCTATAGAGGTTTTGTCTGAATAAAAGTATTTAATTTTACATGGGTAAAGACTGGTTGTGGAATTGCTTACAATGTGGTATTTTTTAAATCATAAAGAACAGTCAAATGCCCACAGTGACTGTACCATTTTATGTTTCTGTCCACAGAATATAAAAGTTTCAGATATCTGCCAGCACTTGGGATTATCTCTTAAAAAAATTTGTCCTTGTTCTAATAGATATATAGAAATACATGATTGCAATTATAGTTGGAATTTCCTCAATAACTACTTGACACCCGTGTAACCTTCTTCAATGATCTGTTCACCTAAATCATTTGTCAATGTTTTTCTGAGAGTTTTTAAAAACATTTTGAGAAGTTTTGATATATTCTGAATTTAAGTAATTTGTCAGACGTAGTTTAAAAATATTTTCTCTTAATTTTTTGTTTGCCTTTTCATTCTCTCAATACTGGCTTTTGAAGAATAGGAGTTCTTAATTTTCCTGTAGCATAATTTACAAATTTTATCTTTTCCTAACCAAGGTCATACAGATTTCTTCTATTTTCTTCTAGATATTTTATTGTTTGAAGTTTTACATTTAGATCTCTGATCCACTTTGAGTCCATTTGTTGTGTCAACTAAGATACAGATTGAGATTCATTTTTGCATCTGTATCTCCTGTTGTTTTAGCACTAGTTGTTGAAAAGCATGGTTTAGAAATTTTAATGTAACTAAAGAATTGCTAGAATTACATACTAACATAAATAAACTGGGTAAAAAAGAATGTCTCCTGAAATAAAATCTCTAAAGATGGTTGATTTTGTGTTTTATTTTTATGCAAAAAAGTTATAAAATTATTCATTAACATAAAACATAAAAATTAAATGGTATCATATGACAATGAGCCCTCTTCACTGTACTGATAACACCCAAGCAAAAGGGCTGATGGGAAGAGACTGACACAGTCTGCTGCTGGCATCATGAAGAACAGGAGTAGATGGCAGCCAGGAAAGCTTTTTTGGAGGGGCTTTGACCTGTGGCATGAGCTTTCAGGAATCTGGTTTTGGGTTTTTTAAAAAAAAGACACAAGACCATAATTTGATCTGTGAGTTTACTGCAATGTCTATGGATATCTACAAAAGGATTTTTGTGGGCATAGGCTTTACATAAAAAAACTTTACATAAAAAGCACAAATAACAACTTAGAAAACAACTTTGAAAATGAAGAACAGAGTGGAAAGAATGATGCTCCCTGATAAGGTTTATTATAGAACTACAGTCATAAAGGCAGTGTGGTATTGATGAAGGTACTTAGATCAATGGAACAGAACAGAAAACTCAGAAATAGACTGACATGAACATTGCCAAAATTTGAGAAGTATGTAAAAGAAATTTAATAGAACTATGCTGAGTGAAAAAGATCAATCTAAATAATTTCCATACAATATTATTCCATTTGTACAACATTAATAAAATGATAAAAACTATAAAAATGGGGAATAGATTAATGGATGCTAGGGTTTAGGGAGATTGGAGGGTGAAGTGGCTGTTTCTGTAGAAGGGTAGCATAAAGGATCCTTGGATGCAACAGTGTTATTTTTATTGTGGTGTCAAAAAGCATTCAAGTATTATAAAACTACACAAAACTAAACACAAACACACATATCTACGTGTATATAAAACTGATGAAAACTGAATAAGGTTGGTGGATTGTATCAATGTCAAATTCTTGTATTATTGCATTGTTGTTACACAATAAGTTACCACTGGGAAAAATCTGGTTAAACAGGACATGATATCTTCTCTGCATTATTTCTTATCATTGCATGTGAATATACAGTAATCTCAAAATAAAATGTTAACCAAAAAAAAAAAAAAAGAAAGAAGAGAAAGTATTGTATTTTTCAGGGGAAAGCATTATAAGCTTTCAAATATCACTGCTTGAAAATAGCCTTTTTCGACTGCTATTATGCATGCAAATTAGTGCTATAAAAACTAGGGCCAGTTTAATTTCATTTTGTTGCATATGGATTTCCAATTTTCCCAGCACCATTTCTTGAATAGGCTATCTTTTCTTCAATCTACTTTTTTGGTGCCTTTGTCAAATATAAGATAACTGTAATTATGTGGGCTAGTCTCTGTCTTCTCTTCTCTACCATTGGTCTACAAGTCTATTTTTGTGCCAATACCATGCTGTTTTTGTTACTATTGCTCTGTAGTGTAGTTTAAGTTCTGGTATAGTGTTGCTACCTACTTCACTCTTCTTGTTAAGGGTTGCCTTAGCTATTCGGGGTCTCTTATTTTTCCAGATGAATTTCTTGATTGCCATTTCTCTGAAGAATATGATTGGGATTTTGGTTGGAATTGCATTAAATCTGTACAGTGCTTTTGATAGTATGGTCATTTTGACAATATTAATTCTGTCTATCCAAGAACAAGGTAGATCTTTCCATCTTCTAAGGTCTTCTTTAATTTCTTTCTTCAGTGTTCTGTAGTTTTCATTGTAGACATCTTTCACCTCTTTTGTTAGGTTCATTTCCAAATATTTTATTTATTTATTTTATTATTTGAGGCTATTGTAAACGGGGTAGTTTTTTTTCTTCATTTCCTTTTCAGAGGATTTGTCACTGATATTAAATCACTTCATCTATTAGAAGAAAAAAATAGGTTCAAATATTCATCATGTGGGCTTAGGCCCCAACTTCCTTAATAAGAATTCTATAGCACAAGAATTAATGTCAAGAATCAATAAATGGGGGCTGGGGATGTGGCTCAAGCGGTAGCATGCTCCCCTGGCATGCATGCGGCCCGAGTTCAATCCTCAGCACCACATACAAACAAAGATGTTATGTCCACCGAGAACTAAAAAAAATAAATATTAAAAAATTCTCTTTCTCTCTCTCTCTCTCTTTTAAAAAAAAGAATCAATAAATGGGATGCATTCAAACTAAAAAGCTTCTTTTCAGCAAAAGAAACAATCAGTGAGATGAATAGAGAGCCTACTAATTGGGAACAAATTCTTACCACATGCATGTCAGATAGAGCACTAATCTCTAGGATATATAAAGAACTCAAAAATCTAAACACCAAAAATTAAAAAATAAAAATAACCCAATCAATTAATGTGCCAAGGACCTGAACAGATACTTCTCAGAAGAGGATATACAATTAACAAACATATGAAAAAATGTTCAACATCTTTAGCAATTAGAGAAATGCAAATCAAAACTACTCTAAGATTTCATCTCACTCTAGTCAGAATGGCAGATATTAAGAATACAAACAACAATAAGTGTTGGCGAGGATGTGGGGGAAAAGGCACACTCATACATTGCTGGTGGGACTGCAAATTAGTGTAGCCAGTCTGGAAAGCAATAGGGAGAATCCTTGGAAAACTGGGACTGAAACCACCATCTGACCCAGCTATCCCACTACTTGGTTTATACCCAAAGGACTTTAAAAACAGCATACTACAGGGCCACAGCCACATTAATGTTTATAGCAGCACAATTCACAATAGTTAAACTGTGGAACCAACCTAGATGCCCTTCAGTAGAATGGATACAGAAAATGTGGTATGTATACACAATGGAATATCATTCAGCATTAAAAGAAAATAAAATCATGGCATTTGCAGGTAAATGGATGAAACTGGAGAATATAATGCTAAGTGAAATTAGCCAATCCCCAAAACCAAATGCCAAATGATTTCTCTGATTTAAGGACGGTGATCCATAATATGCTGGGGGAGGGGAGGGGAGGATTAAATGAACTCTAGATAGGGCAAAGGGGAAAAGGGGAGGAAAGTGAAAGATGGAGGCACAGCGGTTGGAAAGATGGTGGAATGTGATGGTCATGATCACCCTAAGTACATGTAGGAAGACACAAAGGATGTGACTCTACTTTGTGTACAACCAGAGATATGAAAAATTGTGCTCTATATGTGTAATATGAATTGTAATGCATTCTGTTCTCATATATAACAAATAAAAATTTAAAAAAACTGTGGCCAGTTAATCAATACAATCAATTTTTTATTACTAGTTTGCAACTACAATTAGGAAATAAGAATTATGTTTTAATTATGGATAAGATAGCTGAAGAACTCTACAAACCTAAAGCACGATAATTTATGACTGATAACCCATGACATATATTATGGAATAAACATTAAGTGATAACACACCTATTATAGAGTATAAGTGATAAAATATCTGTATGCACATACTTTTAAAAAAAATGGTTCTAGCAAAGAAGAGAGGAAATGATGTCATGATACCACCCAACACAGAAACACAACATAAATGACCTTTAATATCTTACATTTAGATTGAAAACTGAATCTGATTTACACTCATTTTATCCAAGTAAAAAAAAAATAGTTAAGGAAAATCTGTTTCTTACAAGAACGTATCAGTTAATACTAGTTCCCTAATAGCCAAATTTTCTGTAAGAAATGACATAACTAAATGGAAGAACTGCAACAAAATAGGCAAATAGAGTCAAGTGAAAATTAGTGTCCCATGAAAAGTTTGCCTTAAAAATCAAGATACATTTGTACTAAGAGATTTGATATTCCGAGTGAAACTCTTATTTGAGGCATAGGCATTTTTCTATTGAAGACTAGAAAAATAAAAATCTTTATAGGGATGCTAATTAATAATCATTAACCTTTTTGCAAACAGCTTCACTTTCCCTGTGACTGTATTTATGTGTAGGATGTCAATTTTGTGTTCCCCTCCTTGGAAGGTCATTTGGAAGGAAGGAAGCAAAAGATGTTAGTTGTTGGTGCATGTGGGTGGTTGATTACTCCTTCTCCTTATTTTTATTCTACCTGTTATTATATTTAGCAGTTGATTTGTCATTTGCCTGGCTCATCATAGCTCCTGGAAGAGTTGATAGGGGTAGCCTAAGTAATTCCATAATATGCTCTACAAGGACATTTTGTTCTAATAGGTCTATGTCAGAAAACCACAACAAAAAACAGTATATTTGGTGTAACATACATGGTTTACACTAGTGAAAGCTGGAATCTAGGAACTCAAAAGGAGTATTTTTAAGTTAGCTGAATATGAAGATCAAAAGAGAGGTAGAAAGTGGAAACATGAAATTATACAAAATATATTTTGAAAGTATTTTATCCTGCATACCTAAGTAAGGTATGATTAGACAAGAAGTATATTTTCTCATTTTTAAGGAAGATGGTAAAATTGTATTTAGATGATTTGTTATTTTGCAGAAATGAGTATAGGCAGTGACAATGAACAAGCATTAAATACTGTTTTGTGGACAGTGCAGACTGCTTCTTCAATTGCCTTTAGGATCACATCACTGATGTTCTGTCTCAAAGTGCAGCAGGAAGATGAGGGGCCATTCTGTCTGGATGGCCAGGAAGTAGATTCTCCTGCTCTCTCATGGCTTGTTCACATTAGGTCTTAAAATGATCTGACCTCCCTAGCACTCATCATCCTAAAGAAGAATGATGCTTTATGTCTTTAGTTTTTCAACATCCACCCATTCTTCAGGGCATAGTAGTTGGACTCCCACCTCCTCTTCTCACCTTCCTTGCCCACTCTAAAGCATTTGACACTCTTAATATTCACTTTGAAAGTACATGCTTTGTTGGGATAGTCTGTACTCAGTTTTCTTAAAATGAGATATGAATGAATGTATAAAACCAAATTTTGTTAGAATATAACAATGTAGTCACAGATATTGAGTTTTTCCAATGTACTAAAAATAAAACATATCTTACCCAAGTCTTTTTCCTCTTGCAACTGTTTTTTTTTTCCCCATAAGACATAGGTCGAATAAGACCTTTTGTTTTTTTTTTTTTAATCCAAATATGTACTAGCAATAAAATACAAGGGAAAAAATCTCCATAATATATCTTTCCATAATTTTCTAGATTTGGCATTTATCTCTTTCTGGACTTACTCCCACCATTTTGCCCTTTAGCTTTACTGGTTGGTCCTCTGCTATATCCACAAATATTTAAAATGATTCCTTCCTTCCTGCTTTAGTTGTGCTTGTCTTCTCTTCTCCACCCCCCCAACCCTTACTATTTTAACCATTTTTAATTATACAGTTTTGGGGTACTAAGTACATTCATATTATTATACAACAATCACCACCACCCACCTACAGAACTCTTCATTTTGCAAAGCTGAAACTCTATAGAAATCCAATAACTCCCCTTTTGCCCCTCCACTAACGTTGGCAATCACCCTTCTACTTACTGCCTCAATGACGCTGACTACCCAAAGTACCTCATATAAGATGAATCACAAGGTACTTGTTCTTTTGACTGGCCTATGACTATGTGCCCTTGAGGAAGCTGTGGATTCTGTTGTTCTGAAGTTGAGAACTCTATTTTATCTGTTAGATATATTTTAATGTACTGTTCTCATCTGGTGTTTCCTTATATTCTGTTTGGTTATTCTATCTGTTATTGAGAGTACAGCATTAAAATCTCAATGACTGTAAAACTCTCCCTTCAGTTATGCCAATTTTTGGTCCACACATATTGAGAGTTTGCTATTTTGTATATGCATGTTTATGATTATTATATCCCCTTGCTTTATGGAACTTTTTATCATATATAACATACTTGTGTATCTCTTGTAAACACCTTTGAAATTAAGTATATTTTGTCTGGCACCAGGATAGCCATCCTGCTCTCATTTGGTTACTGTTTGTAAGGAATAGCATTTCCCATCCTTTCACTTCAAAACTATTTGGGTGTTTGGATCTAACTGAGCTAGTCTCTTGTAGACAGTATACAGTTGGGTCATTTTTTTTAATTCATCTAATCTCTGTTTGATTGAAGAATTCATTTATATTAATCACTGGTAAGTAGGGGCTTAGTTTCATCATTTTGTTCTTGTTTTCCATGTACCTTACAGATTGCTTTTTGTTCTTTAATTCCTGAATTATTGTCTTCTCTTGTTTGGTTGATATTTTTCTAGTGAAATGTTTACATATCTTCTCACTTCCTTTGGTGTATACCCTTTATCTGCTGGGAGCCACAGCCAATTAATATGATGCATGGCATTTTTGATTAAAAGGTGATGCCAGCTAGCCATTGAGATGATATGATTATGTTAAAAATTACATTCATATGGATACCGGACTCCTGCTGCGGGACTCCTGGAGAGTTCCCATTGGTTGGGAAAGTGCAGTAGGAGGGAATTCCGGAGGAGGCGCTTGCGCTGGAGTTCCGGGAAGGAACCGGCGGAACGCCGCGTGGGTGGATCGGGAAGCTTCCCGGGCACGGACGTGGTGTTGGCGGTTTTTTCAAATAAAGTTTGTTCCTGTTTGAGTGGCTCGTGATCTTGTGCCCAGCCAGACAACGGCAACTGGTGGCCCTGTACGGGGAGCGCCGGAAGCTTGGAGGTGAGTAAAATTGCTCGCCCCTGAGGGAAGGCGACAGAATGGGTGACCATTTCAAAAACAATGTGTTCTTCTTTTGATTTATTTTGTTTTTGTTTCAAGCTGCCTATCCCTAGAATTTTCTCAGGCAAACTGGGAAAAATGGTTGGCTCAAGGCTTGAAGTTGTTTGGCCCTGAGAAAGAGAAAATTGATACAACTGTTCTTTGCTCCGTTTTTGTTTCATTCTGTTTCGGTTTTGTTTTATGCTACCTTATTGGGTTGCGTTACCTTTATAGTAGATTAGAAACTAGTAAAAAACAAACCGAAAAACTGTTAAGTAAATTGTTAGAGGTCCAAACTGTGGTAGAAAACATGTCAGGTCAAGCAAAAGAGAAGGTCTCTCCAGCTAGTCAGACAGAGGAAAATTTGAAGAAAGAAAGCTTAGAGGAAAAACGACCATCAGTTGGGGAGTTACAACAGGAGGCTGCTACTAACTCCGTTCTATCACCAGAGGGCTTAATTCAACCAACAGCTCCACCTACAGCTGAGCGGCCCTCAACTCTTGTAGTTGATGCACAAAATCCTAAGGCAAGATCCCAAAGACTAGCGTGCCCTGTACTTGAGCAGGCAGGAGGGCAACGAATTCACCGTGCTTTAGATTTCAAAACAGTAAAGCAATTAAAGGAGGCTGTAACAACCTATGGCCCGCAAGCACCCTTCACCATAAGCATGGTCGAATCTATTACCAACTTAGACATGACACCAGCAGATTGGGCTAACATGTGTCGATCTGTGCTAAATGGAGGACAATATTTGTTATGGAAGGTTGCCAATGAGGAATTCTGCATGGAGACAGCTAGGCGAAATACAGCAGCCGGTTACCCTCAAAGAAATCTGGAGATGTTGTTAGGAAAGGGACCTTATGAGGGTCAACGACAACAAATTGAATATGATCCTGGTGTATACGCACAAATTGCTGCAGATGCAGTTAGGGCATGGAAAACTTTACAGGGGCATGGAGATTTACAAGGACAGTTATCTAAGGTAATACAAGGAACTAACGAACCTTACGCTGAATTTGTAGATAGGCTTATTCAGACAGCTTCTAGAATATTTGGAGATGTAGAACAGGCAATGCCATTTATAAAACAACTGGCTTATGACCAAGCAAATCGTTGCCGCAGAGAGGTCATTAGACCATGGAAACATGAAGCTTTAAACACATATATTAAATTATGTAGAGACATTAATGAACAAGGACAAGTCTTAGCAGCAGTACAACAGGCTTTAGATGCCAGGCCAAAAACATGCTACAATTGTGATCAGACAGGACATTTTAAAAGGAATTGCCCCATAGGAGGAGGGTTTAACAAAGCTAGGTATCAAAGGAATAGAATACCAGGTATTTGCCCACGATGCCGTAGAGGGAGACATTGGGCTAATGAATGCCGTTCTCAAACCACCATAGAGGGCACTCCGTTATCAAAAAACGGACAAGGATCAAGTGTTTACCCACGATATCGTGGAAAAAGGCATTAGGCTCCATTGCCAAAAAACGGACTGGAGGGCCCAATGCTCCGGGGCCCAAAACCACAAACATACGGGGCAATGGAGGAACCCAGCAGCACCATCAAGATAGTGCCCAGGACACATTATCCATTAAATCCCTCATCAGACAAACTAAAGGGAGCGCAGGGCTGGACATCTGCGCCTCTGCAAGAGCAGTACTAACTCCAGAGATGGGAATTCAAATCATTCCCACAGGAGTAAAAGGACCTCTTCCCCAAGGAACGGTAGGCTTATTATTGGGACGCAGTTCTTCGACACTAAAAGGACTTATGATAAGTCCCGGGGTAATTGATCCCGATTATGAAGGTGAAATAAAAATTATAGCTAGTTCTCCAAGAGGCATATCAGTTATCTCACCAGGGGATAGAATAGCACAGTTACTAATAATACCCAGCCTACATGATAAATTTTCCAGTCGTACTGTAGAAAGAGGTACCAGGGGATTGGGCTCCACAGGTGTAGATTGGGCTATGCTGTCTTTAAATTTAGATTCTCGCCCCATGCTAAAACTAAATATTCAAGGACACGACTTTAATGGGCTACTGGACACAGGTGCAGACCTTAGCATCATATCTAGTCAGGAATGGCCAAAACATTGGCCATTACAACAAGCCACTCAAACGCTTCGAGGCCTAGGAGTGGCTACTAATCCCCATAGAAGTGCAATGGTATTAGATTGGAAGGATCCTGAAGGATGTGAGGGAACTATACAGCCATATGTATTGGATCATCTTCCTATAAATTTATGGGGACGAGATGTCCTAGATCAATTAGGTTTGACGTTAACAAATAACATCAATCCTAATGTGCCCACTACTAGGGCTAGACAAGGTTTTAAAAAAGAAAAAAGATTAGGAAAACAAGGACAAAATATAGCAGCACCAATTCAAATAGATCAAGGAACAGACAGACATGGGTTGGATTTTCAGAAAGGGCCACTGAGACAATAAAAATTACTTGGAAATCAGAAAGACCAGTGTGGGTTCCTCAGTGGCCCCTAACTAAAGAAAAGATACAAGTAGCCCATGATCTGGTCAAACAACAATTAGCGAAAGGACATATACAACCTTCCATATCTCCCCATAATACTCCCATTTTTGTCATTAAAAAAAATCTGGTAAATGGAGATTATTATAAGATTTAAGAGCCATTAATAATGAGATGGTTATTATGGGACCTGCTCAATCAGGGATTCCCCAATTGTCTGCTTTACCAAAAACCTGGTATGTTTTAGCTATAGATATTAAAGATTGTTTTTTTTCAATTCCAATTCATCCTGAGGATAGTCCACATTTTGCATTTACTATCCCTGCACTAAATCATGAAGGTCCTGATCAGAGATATGAATGGAAAGTACTCCCTCAGGAGATGGCTAATAGTCCAACTATGTGTCAAATTTATGTTAACAAAGCAATCCAACCACTTAGAAATCAAAATCCTGAACTACAAATATTTCACTATATGGATGATATGTTATTGGCACATAAAGATAAAAACACACTGCTAGAATGTTATGCCACACTTAAAAATTTATTAAAAGGTTATAATCTAGAGATAGCAATAGATAAAGTACAATTAAATCTTCCAATTAATTATCTAGGAGTCCTGTTATCCTCAACCATGGTCCGTCCACCAAAAATTCAAATACGAGTAGATCAACTCAAATCACTTAATGACTTTCAAAAGTTATTGGGAGACATAAATTGGATAAGGCCTTATCTAGGCATACCAACAGGAGAGCTAGGACCTTTATTTGATATCCTAAAAGGTCCATCAGATCCAAATTCACCCCGCATGTTAACGCCTGAAGCAAGAAAGGCATTAAAAATCATTGAAACATATATGGAAAATATGCATTTGGATAGAATTGATATAAGTTTGCCTTTATTATTTATTGTACTACCAACAAAAAATATTCCTACAGGAGTATTTTGGCAAGAAGGTCCATTATTGTGGATACATTTATCTTATTCTCCTAATACTATTCTTACTAGATATCCTGAGGCTGTAGGACAATTAATACTCAAAGGAATAAAAGCAGCAAAGGGAGTGTTTGGGATTTCTCCCAATAAAATTATTACTCCATATACTATGGATCAAATTGATGAGTTAGCCAATGAGTTAAATACTTGGGCAATAATCATGTGTAAATCTAATGTTTCATTTGATAATCACTTGCCATCTAATCCTTTGTTGTCTTTTTGGTCGAAGCATCCTGTAGTTTTTCCAAAAATGACAAGAAAGACCCCTATCATGAATGCTCCAAATATATTCACTGATGGGTCAAATAATGGTACAGCAGCAGTAGTTACCCCTGATCAAACTTTTACATATTTAGTACCCAAACAATCAGCTCAAAAGGTAGAGCTTAATGCAGTATTACAAGCTTTTATGATGTTTAAAGATTCTGTATTTAATTTATTTTCTGATAGTCAATATGTAGTTAATGCTATAGTATCCCTTGAAGATGCAGGTAGGATTGCCCCTTCTTCTACTGTTTTCTCTTTGTTTTCCACTATACAAAGTCTAATCTGGGACAGAAAAGATCCATTCTTTATAGGACATATCAGGGCACATACAGGATTGCCTGGAGCCCTTAGTTTGGGCAATGAATTAGCAGATAAATCTACACATGACATACATATTTTCTCCACAATAGAAGAAGCTATAAATTTTCATAAAAGGTTCCATGTCAATGCTAATACTTTACAAAAACGTTTTAAAATAACTAAAGAACAAGCCAGACATATAATAAAACAATGTCAAAATTGTGTGACATTTTTACCACAAGTTAATCTTGGAGTCAATCCTAGAGGACTGATACCTAACCATATTTGGCAGATGGACGTCACACACTTGCCAGAATTTGGAAAATTAAAATATTTGCATGTTACAGTTGATACTTCTTCTGGATTTTTGATGGGCTCCCTTCATGCCGGAGAAAAAACTAAAGATGTTATAGCTCATTGCTTACAAAATTTTGCCACTGTGGGCGTTCCAAAACAGTTAAAAACAGATAACGGTCCTGGTTATGCTTCTACCTCTTTTAAACAATTCTGCTCATCATTTGGCATTACTCACATAACAGGAATTCCATACAATCCACAGGGACAAGGCATAGTTGAAAGAGCTCATCAAACTATTAAAATGTACTTATTAAAACAAAAGGAGGGAATTGGAAAGGGGTATATATCCCCCAAAGATAAACTTAAAATAACCCTCTTTACTCTAAACTTTTTAAATTTGGATTCATCAGGACTTAGTGCTGCGGAAAGACATATGTATCCAAAAAATGTGCATAAGCCTAAAGTTCTTTGGAAAGATATTCTAACAGGACAATGGAAAGGTCCTGACCCAGTAATTGTCTGGAGTCGGGGCTCTGTTTGCGTGTCTCCACAGGGAGAACAGCAGCCGATTTGGATTCCAGAAAGACTAACCAAAACGATTTCTACAGATCGAAAAGAAGATGACTTGACTCAAATCCATAACAGCTGATATCCAGAACTCCAGCTTGGCCATTTTTACATCTGCGACAGTGATTAACCAGGATGCTTTTTTCAATATCTATTTTATTATTGCTTTTTCCCACATCATAAAGTTCTATTTTATTTTTGAGCTCATACAGACCTAGGTTGATGTTTTTCTGATCAGTTTTATTTTTTAACTGTGGAGTTTTTAACATTGCAATGGAGATTTCACCTAGGTGAAACTACAAGGCCTTTACTATTGTCTTATGTGTTGTATGTTATATGTGCACACTTCTGTTTTGTGTTATATGTCTATATGTGCGTATGTCCATAGATCTTATATGAGGAGTGCTCATAAAAAAACGGATCCAAGTACTTTTTATTATTCACGTAATTTTAATGGTTTAATTTAAATTGGGTAAACAGCTGTTAAAAATTATTTTAATATGTGTACAAATAAGCAGGTTAACAAATCTGTTTGTTTATTTTCATCTTTCCTTTTCATTATATTTAATAATTCTGTTCAAGATAATGTAAATTGTTCTAAAAAAAAATGTTTTCTTAGTACCTGTTAAAATGTTACATTTTTTTTCTTTCTCTCTTTAACATCATTGTCAAAATTCCTATTTTTCATCCCAGTGCCGGTGAAGACAAAGATGAAACCAAACTACAACTTCTTCGATAATTATCACAACAAACTGTATAAACTGATACATCAATGATCTTGGGAGGAAATGGACATATTGATAGATTCTTCCACTTTGAACTGCTTACAAAACTTGCCTGGACTATGTATCACTTGTATGCACTGTGATCTATCTGTTGATACAACAATTATGGTAATGCTGGCGTATCTTTGCTGATGTGTCACCAGTGATGCAATTTTCCCTAGGAATCATCAATTGATTTGGTGTTGTGGCATTTCTGTATCCTCCTCCCTTCTACTAGTGATGGTCTAATTTTGGGGGCCAACAGAGGTGAGGCAAAGAACCTCACCCCCCCACTGGCACCAAGGCCAAATCTGGGGGCCAACAGAGGTGAGGCAAAGAACCTCACCCCCCCACTGGTGCATAGGCCTAAACACAAGTATGGCTATATGCTGGACCGGTAGTCAGTGACGGGTATGATCCAATTGCAGTGGTATCAACCTAAGACAGGAGGCTGACGCCTAAAGGTCAGTTTTCCAATGACGGGTAAGAACCATATGTTGAATTGGACAAACCTAACAGGCACGGTCCCTAGCCACATTACTTGTTGCTTAATTAAACAGAAGGGGGGAGATGCTGGGAGCCACAGCCAATTAATATGATGCATGGCATTTTTGATTAAAAGGTGATGCCAGCTAGCCATTGAGATGATATGATTATGTTAAAAATTACATTCATATGGATACCGGACTCCTGCTGCGGGACTCCTGGAGAGTTCCCATTGGTTGGGAAAGTGCAGTAGGAGGGAATTCCGGAGGAGGCGCTTGCGCTGGAGTTCCGGGAAGGAACCGGCGGAACGCCGCGTGGGTGGATCGGGAAGCTTCCCGGGCACGGACGTGGTGTTGGCGGTTTTTTCAAATAAAGTTTGTTCCTGTTTGAGTGGCTCGTGATCTTGTGCCCAGCCAGACAACGGCATTTATCCATTTTCTTTGTGGCTACCATGGGAACTACACTTGACATCCTAAAGTTACAACACTATAATTTAAGCTTATACGAGCTTAATTTTAGTAATACAAAAAAATCTGCTCCTTTTCTCTATTTCCATTGAAATAGATGTCACAAATTTTTTAATAAAAATTGATGTCACAAAATTTTTAATAAATTAGTCCCTTAGATTATGTAGAAAACAAAATATAGAGTTACAAAGTAAAATTATACTAATACTTGCTACAGGCTAGTAATTATTTTTAAAGCATATCAGTTGCAATTAATGTAGAAGACAAAAAGTGGCGTTATAAGTCAAAATGCCACAATACTTGCTTCTATCAGTACCGACATGTGTTCATCTTTATTGAGATGTTTATTTCCTGTTATGGCTTCAAATTATTGCCCAACATCCTTTCATTTCAACTTGAAAAAATAATCCCATTATTGTTTTTTTGCAGGTTAGATCTAGTTGCAATAAATTTCCTCAGCTTTTGTTTATCTGGGAATGTGTTAATTTCTTCTTCGCTTTTGAAGAACATCTGCCACTTACAGGATTCTTGGCTGAAAGCTCAATTGTTTTTTCTTTAGAAGTCTGAAAATATCAATATACTGCCTTCTGGCCTCCAATGTTTCTGATGAGAGATCTGCTGATAATATGTTGAGGCTCTTTTGTATATGATGAGTCACTTGTCTCATGCTGTTTTCATAACTCTTTGGTTTTGACTTATTTTATAATAGAATTTTTCTGTTTTTATTACTACATTATAGTTATATATAATAGTGGGGTTCATTTTAACATAACCCACATTCGTGGAATATGATTTGCTCCATTTCAGTCTCTATTACTTTCTCTTTCCCTGCCCTTCCCCCTCCACCTATTCCCCTTCCTCTACTCCAGAGATCTGCCATTTATTTAATCGATGTTTTAAATTAGTGCTGTATAGATATACCTAGAAATGAAATTCAGTGTGGTATATTCACATATGTACATAGCATAATTTGGTTAATTTTATTCTGTAGTTCCTCCTTTTCCCAGCAATCATTTTGATGATAATATGTCTTAGTTTTGCTCTCTGAGTTTATACTATAGAGTTCATTGAGCTTCTTGGATGTTTATATTTATGTTCTTCATAGAATTTGGGAAGTTTCAATCATTGTTTCTTCAAATACGCTCTCACCTTTTCTCTCTCTTTTCTCTCTCTTCCACGATGCACATATTGGTGATCTTGATGACATCCCAGAGACTCTTAGGCTTTGATCATTCTTCTTAAATCTCTGTTCTTTCTGTTCTTCAAATTCTGATTTCTGTTATCTTTTCTGTCTTCAAATCTGATTCTTCTGCCTATGCAAATCTGACTTTGAATTCATCTAGTGACTTATGAATTTTGATATTAGTTATTATAGGCTCCAGCTCTAGGATTTCTTTTTTTTTCTTACTTTTTTTTTAGTTTATAGATAGACACAATATCTTTATTTTGTTTATTTATTTTTATGTGGTGCTGAGGACTGAACCCAGTGCCTCACACATGCTAGGCAAGTGCACTACCACTGAGCCACAACCCCAGCCCTCTAGGATTTCTTTTTGGTTTCTCTCTAGGTTTTCTATACTGATGATTCTATTTTGCTTGTGCATTGTTTTTTGGTTTTTTTTGTTTGTTTGTTTTACTTTCTTCATGTGTTTCTTTGTTCTCTTAGGATCTTGAAGATAGATATTTTAAGGTTTCTGTCTAGTTGATCCATCATCAAGAGTTTTTCTGGGTATCGTTGTTTCCCCCTTTGAAAGGGCCATAGTTTCTCATGCCTTTGTAGTTGAAAATTGGACATTTGAATCTAAAGCTGTACACTGGAAGTCAGGTTCTCTCTCTTTCCAAGAACTTGCTCCTTTTCTATTTTTGTTTTTTGATTGTTATAGGCTAATCAGACTGAGGAGTAAACTTTAGGTGTTATCTCATATTTACTGAGCCTGACTCTTCCCTTGGGCATGTGTGGTGACTTTCTAATTTCCTCTGTTTATGTAGTAACTTTGGGGTGTTATAGTTTTAAATGTGTGGCTACCAAAGTAAAAAATGAAGTGAGGGAAGGAAGCGAGAATAACAACTCTAAATACCCTGGAAGTCACTTCAAGTTTCAACATTATGAGCTTCTGATATTCTGCTGCTGTTACTACAAAAACTTGTCAGAAATACAAGAAGAAAACTACATGAGAACATCCTGAGATTTCATCAGTGTATTTACTTATTCCTGAAATATTTCAGTGAATGTTTACAAGCATATTTAATTATTAAAAGTTTGCAGTATAACTGACTTTATGTTCAATGCTTCAATTTATGCCTTCTATATTGTCCCAATTTTTCTAGTCATTTTTCTTTTAACTCTCCCTTTCTGATTTCTTCACTCCCTCAATTATTATTACATGACATACAAGCCTACTGTGCATCATTCAACATCCTTATACATATTAAACTCTGTAGTAATATATATAAATGTATATATATCCACACACACATATACATGGATATAACCATATTATATAACATAATTAAAATAACATTATTTTAGAATAGTTTCAGATATACAGAAAACTTAAGAGAACAATACAGAGAGTTTCTGTATACCCACCATTTAGTGTCCCTTATTTTTTATATTAGCATGATGTACTTATTAGAATTATTGAAACTATTTTGACAAATTATTAACAATTACTTTGCATATTTTATCTATGTATCCTTAATTTTAACCAATGTGCCTTTCCTGTTGGCAAGATCCTATCCAGGGTACAAGAAGATATTTAACATTCATATTTTCTCAGGCTCCTCTTAGATGTTGTAGCTTTTCAGAACTTCTTTCTTTTCTTTTTTGATGACCTTGATAGTTTTGAGAGTGATGGTTATGTGTTTTTTTTTTTTTTAAAGAAAGAGGGAGAGAGAGGGAGAGAGAGAGAGAATTTTTAATATTTATTTTTTAGTATTTGGCGGACACAACATCTTTGTCTGTATGTGGTGCTGAGGATCGAACCCGGGCCGCACGCATGCCAGGCGAGTGGTCTACCGCTTGAGCCACATCCCCAGCCCTGGTTATGTGTTTTTGTAGACTATTTTTCAAATGGCATCTGTCTAATGTTTTGCTCATGATTAAGTTAGATTATGAGTTTGGACAGGAAGACAACATAAATAAGGGACCATTCTCACCCCGTAATAACAAGAGTATATCTTATTATTACTTATCATTTTGTGTTGATTTTTATCATTTTACTGAGGTAGTATTTATAAGATTTCTCAACTGTAAAGTTACTTTTTATGTCTTCTTTTCATATAGTACTCTCTAGAAGGGAGTTACTATATGTAGCCCATATTTAAGAAGTAGGGGGTTATGTTTCAGCTCCTTGAAGAAGAATTACATAAATTATTCGCAATAGTCCAGCATGGGAGATATATCTCTTCTTTCTTATTTTTTTTACTTAGTCATTCATTTATATTTGAATGGACTCATGAATATTTATACTTTGGGTTATAATCCAATACTAACTTCTTTATTTTGTGGTTCAGATTGTTTCCTCTTTGATCATAAGGCGTTGGCTCCTGTGTCACAATCTTATTGAGCACATCTTAAATTTGGGGCTCTAGAGATGCTTCAGGCTCATCTTGTATATTCCTTGTCCTGATCTTATAATCAGCCTTTCCTCTAGGGATTTCTGGTTTCTTTTATTGGAGGATAATGTTAGAAACACAATTAGGCACAGAGGGTATTCGTTGCTACTGGGAGTACAATATTTCCAAGCCCACTACATAGAGGTATGTATCCTAAGCCCCATATATAAACATATCTATAAACATTTATACAAGTAAAAATGTTCATTTATATTAAGCTAAATATGATTTTATATTGATATCTCAACTCTAATTCATAATTATAGGAATAATTATATTCTTATTCCATTGCCTCTAAACTCCCACTTATACGGATTTCTGTATCATTCAATACGTGACATTATATAATTTCTTTTCTGTCTTGTTTTTATATCTCGAAAATATTTCTTAGAACTCATTTCAGTCCAACTGAAATCTTTACGGATCTTATTTTAATGCATTCACAGTATTCCTTGTTTCAATTACTGAAAAAGATAGGATATATTCAGATGTAAGAGGAAACTCACCTCAGACATGTTGAACAATAAGAATAAATTATCACATTTTACTGGAAAGTCTAGTAGGATCATCAACTGCATAATTTGTTTGATTCAGTACTTAGCATCAAAAAGAACTGAATTATTTCTATTTTCTACCATGTCTATTAATTCTATGGACTGCTTCCAATTTCTCCTGAGACTGCATGATGCCTTATACACATCCAGGGAGAAAAAAGTTTTCTAGATACAGATTCTCAAGGGAAGCAGATCCCATTTTTTTCCAGAAAACCCCAGGTAAGTTCCACTAATCTCATTGATTTGAATCAGGTAACATGCCCAATCCTGAAGTAATAATTGTGGTGGGATGTGGATAAATACTAACTAGCTAATGCTGTACTGTTTAATATGGTAGCCACTAACCACCTACAGCTATACGTTAAAATAATAAAATTAATTCCTTTAGTCACGATAGCCCCATTTAAATTTCTCACAAGTCAGGTGTTGCCACTGGCTATGATAGTGAACTGTACAGACAAGACATTTCTTTCATCATGGAAAGTTCCATTGGATAAGAATGATAAAATTTCAACCACAAATGCACTTAAGATCTGGTTATTTTATATAGTTTAATTTAAAGCACTGATGACTTCCCCACTACTGGAAAATGGAATACTGGTTATGTTTGCAATGACAAAACACAGTCAAATTATGGTAGGTGTTTGAATAAAATGAAATGTCTATTGAAGGCAACGTTTGGAATGGACAAGCAGCAACTATGATTGATGATAGGAATGATGATGAAGGGGACTGAGGTAAGTTGGCTTCAGTCCTCATCAGAAAAATTCCTAAATAATAACATAACAGGCATGGCACTTTCAGGGTTTAAATTCTTAGATCCGGTATATATGTTTTTTCACTCATATTCCTAGAGTGTCTGAATTCAATATATTGGTTTAAATAGCCAGGGAAAAAAACGTCTGCTTGGTTAATTTAACTCAGTATTAAACTGCTTAAATGAAGTTGCATCCTTTAATGCTTTTGTTGTAACATGGAGGAAGGAATTTACCTCCCCAATGCATTGGGGAGGGCCTACAGAATTTCCCATTTACCAAACCACTAAGAAGTACATTAATCAAAAGTACCAGTGTTCTTGAAAAGATCTATGATGTGGATATACCCTGAAAACAGGATGGAAAGATGACAGAAATTCTGTTTTAAAACAAGCTGTCTGATTACAAGAGGCATTACAGAATCCTGGAGGAGAAGTGCTAAACTCCCAAACAAAAGTGAGTGAGCTAATTCTGATGGGAAGCAGATTCAATAAGGTAGTAAGATTTGTGGAACCCCCCAGAGATTATTGCAAAGTGCTATTGACCTTTTGATGCTGTCAGTGATAGAGAGAACTCTTAAGAAAAAATAAATCACTATGTTTATTTCCCACCTTATTTCTACCTGCAAAGCATAATAGCAGTTAGAAGATAAAACAGTCTTTTAAAAATGTAATTAAATTGACTAGTTTTGTGACAGCACATGTTTAAATTGTCCTGAATTTTTATCTACTTCTGTAAAGGTTATAAAACATTAAAAAAAAAAAAAAAACAGAAAAACAACATGATGAGATTCTAAGATAGCCTAGCTCTATTCCAGAACTTTAGTACTTGTAGTACAGGAAACCTGTAATATCATCACATACTAGCAAGAACTTATTGTTCTCTGAGTTTTAGCACACACAAATTTAGCTTTCCTTCCTTACAATTTCCACACAGCCCTTTCCCTAACTTTAATTTGGCAATTGCATCCTATTCATATCATAAGTGTGAAAACCTTTGTCAGTTTATACTAGGGTACCATCTGTTTATGACAACTCTCATTGCCATAAAATGACAAGATAAGAAATATGAAACACATCCCACTGTAACAATCTTCTTTCACCAGTCAACAACATTACCATCATTTTCCTAGAACCATTAAATGCCCATAATAACACTACTGTAGGACCAGATCACAAACTGTCTTAAGACATCAACACCAATTGGGATGACAGGAGGAGACCACTATGTCTAGATAAAGACTTTATTTGTATTTAGGGTGCCAAGGTGTGATGATGTCATTCTGTGACCCATCCTTCAAGTAAACTATTGACATGCTTTTCTATTAAACTGGTCCCCGAACTCTAAAATAACCAGTTTGATTGCATAAAAGAGTTTAATCTTTATCAAACAGATGAAAACTCAAATAATTCAAGTTAAATCATAAACAACCAAAAATTGCCCCCACACAAAGTCTGTTCACAGATTGAAAAAGACAGACATATAATCTCTCCTAGAACTTTTAGAGGGAACGTGGCCCTGTTTGTACCTTGATCTCAGACTTCCAACCGCCAAACTGTAAGAAAATCAATTTCTGTAAGCCACCAAGTTTATAATAATTTAGATCAGCAATCCTCTACCTAAAATTTCAACCTTTCTTGATGTTTCTAACCTTAGCCAATTGTTATTATCATGGTTATAAAATGACAACTTTTTAATTCCATGATTTCTTCTATTCTTATTAATTGTCAATCTACTATTGTATATAGATTATTCTACTATTCAATGAATTATAATGCATTGATTTTTTGAATTTAATTTACAGAGAAAATTTATCCATTTTAAATTAATGATATGGTATACTTAGGTAATTTTGCTCATAGTTATGGACAGTGGACACTTCTTATCTATGGGTTCTTCTCCCCAGGGTAAACCAAATATGGACCTAAAATAAAATATTTAAACAAAGTGTGTTTGTACTGAACATGTATAGACTTTTCATGTCATTGTTCCCTAAACAATATAGTATAATAACCACATGCAGAGCATTTATGTGGTAGTAGGCATTATTAGTAATCCAGAGATTATTTAAAGTATACAGGAGGTTATTATGTAGGTTATATGCAAATATTACACATTTCATATGCAAGATTTCAGCATCTGTGAATTTTAGTGTCTGCCAGGCATCCTGGAACCAATCCCCTGTGGATACTGAGGGATGACTATACTATACTTTTTCTATACATATAAATCTATGATAGTGTTTTATAAATAAGGTGAAGTATGAGATTAACAGTAATAATAAAATGGAGCAATTATAACAATATATTATAATAAAGGTGATTTAAAACTGTTCATCTCTGGAGTTTTCCACTCAATATTTTCAGAACATAGTTGACCACAATTAACTGAAACCACAGAAAGCAAAACTACAGATAAGGGCAACTACTATATTCTGCAAATTGATGGCCTTATGTTTTCCAGCTCAAAGATAACATCCTATGACTATCTGTGAACTTTTATCAAAATAACTACAAAAAAAATTCTATTGCACTGTAAACTCAGCAAGCTAAATTAAAATTCTGAGTGCAAAAGATTCATTTAATACATGTACTTTGGTTCCTGATTCCAATTGGCAATTTTAAGAAGACAAGCTCTATGTTCAAACAGTTCTATTTTTTTTTCCATTTTATCACTGTTACTCACTTAAAATCCAATTATTCCATGCAATAGAACACTGAAACTATCAAACACAGGTTGAAAGGTGGATTTTAAACATTTTTGAACATAATAAATATTTTCAATGTTAGTAACATGTTCCATAGAGAACAGTTTAGTTGACCTAGATCTACCAAAATGTTTTTCTTGTAAAGCTTTGAGGATGAGGGCTTTCTTCCTTTTGTTTATGAAGAGGCAAGGATCTTCAAAAATGGTGAAATATGGTGAATGGAAATTACTTATTTCCTGCTCCTGGTGTTTCCACATGGAAAGAGCTTCAGGTAAACTCCTGGGCTCTTCATTCACTCCTTCATAAAGAGTCAAGAGGTCTAGGAGAAGAAAATGAACTTTCTGAGCTTTTTCATTGCTTCCTGTAGGATCTTCCTGCTCATAAAGTTCATATGCTCTCTGCTCATTAAAGGATTAAAAAAATAAAAAGGAACTCAGTTGTTTCTTTGTAATTATGGCATTGAGTGGGAAAAATCTGTTCAACAGAGGAATAACTTTATAGCAAATCCTCTTGCTCACAACCCTCAGCCACATTTATTTGAAAAGTACTTCTATCACTAAGAAAGCCAACGTTTTGATGTCTCTACGCAAGACACTACACCCAGCATAGCCAAACAGACTGTTCTGTTCACTCCTTCTAACAGGAAATTTTACAGAAGAGGCACTTATGTTGTAGAATTTCAGGGTCTTGCCTTCGGCCAGTGGCTCTCTAGTGGCAAAGCAAGAACATCTGAGCCTTCTCTGCCTTTGTACCATAAAAACATAGAAACCTAGAAAAGTGAACAGATTTCAGCAATCTTTGACACATAGTAGTTAAATGATTTGCCAGAGAGAGAGAAAGAGAGGATGAGCAAGAGAACCTCTCTTTGCTTTCACAAATCTTGTATTTCAAAACTCCAAAAAGCTCACAAAGGTCCATTCGAAACAGTTGTCGGCTGTGTAACCAGTGCAACTTATCATAAAGGCAGTACATTTTTAGCTAGTTGTCTTTTAGTTTAATAAATAAGGGAATCACTGGAGCCCTAATGTTCGATTAGAAGGCAATTTGAAAATTCATTTAAGAGACAATTTGTCCCACAAAGCTAGACTTAAAACCAAAGGGAAATAGAAAGAAAGACTAGCTGTTAACATCAGGTTAAGTATAAGCATAAAATTGATATATCTAAAAGGACAATTTGTTAAAATTATTAACATACAATATAAATATGTTTTAGCCATGTAAATTATATTTATCTAAAATTTTTGAATATGCATGAGTTTTAAAATGTTTATTCTAAAAGAAATTCCAATTCTCTATTAATGGAGAATGGTATTTTACAAAATGATTATTTTTAAGTATGTGAAACTTTGAGGAACTGTTTTCCTTATTTTGTGTCCTAGATTGTAGTTAGAAATCCATAATGCAATATAAGTAAAAGATTTCTATCACAGAGGCATTTGCATGAAATATTCATTCTCTCTCTCTCTCTCTCATATATACACACACACATACACACACACACACACACACACACGTGCACACACAAACACAGCCAAGAACAATAACAACTGCAACAAATGAACTGATTTTCCAATTTTCCAGGAGCAAATCATTCACTGAATTACAGTGAATTTATACCTATACACTCTATAGATTTTGATATCTGTAAAAGAATATTGGGGAACAGTGAGATATAAAACTGAGATAAAATGATCATAAAAATGAAACAATAGATCTCTAGTATACACTTCAAAATTCTTTTTAATACATTTTTTAAAACATTGAAAATACCAGATAAAATAGATAAGTAGACAAATAAAAAACAATTTGAACTTCAATATTCTTGAAGTTACCTGCAGACATAAGGAAAAGGTTGCTTGAAGAAAGAGCTTATTGAATTATATGAACTTGAGGAACACATATTGACATAAATCCAGGATAATTATTAGAATAACACATGTGTACCACAAAGCAATCATAAAAAACACACTTTAAAGCCTCTTGGGAGGCTGAGACAGGAGAATTGAGAGTTCAAAGCCAGCCTCAGCAACTGTGAGGCACTAAGCAACTCACAGAGGCCCTGTCCCTAAATAAACTACAAAACAGGGCTCAGGATGTGTCTCAGTGGTGAGTGCCCCTGAGTTCAATCCCTGGTACCAAAAACAAACAAAGAAATAAACAAACAAACAAATAAACAAAACCTCACATTTTAAATTATTAAAATATCCACATTTTAATATTAATATGTGCCTTTAAAGATAATGCAATAAGTAGTAAGATCACAGATTAATTAAATGATTAGCCGATAACAACTTTTAAAATATGGGAAACTAAACCTTGCACACTATCACTGCTTTGTTAATGATATTAGTGCTATACTTGAGCACTTTATAGCAATTCTGCAAATTCAACAATAACTTAAAATATCATTAATATTGCCCAAGATATTTAGGTTTAATTAAAATTTCAGTTGAAAACTGAAATATTTCCTTCACTGTTTCTAGACCATTGACTTGTATATCAGTTTCATTCATTAGTCACCAGTTGAAAATGATTTGGATGTGTGTAATGAAAAGAGAAATTTAGATACATGGTTACAACAATTTTGAATACTTGGATCAAAAACAAAATCTTCTCATAGTTCATACTATATTTAAGGTTCTTTAAAATAAATCTCTAAAATATTTAAAACCTCATTGAGGGGGAAAATGTATTTTTGTTTCTTCATTTGTAGTTCTGTCTTTTAAAAAAAAGACAGAGTTGTAGTAAATCATAGTTTTCTTCCCCCAAAACTAGACCCCAAATTTGACCGAGGTCGACACTTTTGGAAAACGCCTGGTGGTTCTCAGAAGAGAGACTGGAAATCCTTTCTTGCACCAGAGAGCCCTAGAATTCTGCCAAGTGCTTTCACCAAGAGCTCTGTGGTCCTGGACCCAGATAAGAAACCACAAAAGGGAATGCTCAAGATGAAGACTCTGATATACAAAGATCACTGTTTGGAATCACCACTAATGAAGACAGAGAACAGTTTAGAAAACTTGTTAGCATCAAACACTCCCCAAAGAAATCCAACAAAGTTATAACAATAGGGTCCTAGAGATGGGTCCCCCTGACCCCGCGCCCAACACTAAGGTTAATAAAACTCCCTCTGATCTCCCGCGGGTGCTTATTCTGTAAACATCTGACCATGGGCGTGCACAGTGCCAAGGGCCTGGCTCAGCGAAGCCCCGCCAAGTCCCTCCTGGGACGGACCTGATGTCCTCCTGGCCATCCTCCAAAGACAGTGCCCGGGGGAAGAGGAAGGGGCTGGGAGAAGGTCAAGAGAGTAAATCACAAAATCTAAGGTAACCGCTCCTGATCGCTAAACTGTATCCAAAGCCAGATGTGGGCCCCGGACAGGTATCTTGCCCCCAGCCCGAATCCCAAACCAGCCTGATCCGCAAACTTACATGCTCATCGCAAAGGGCAGAACAGACCCCTGGCAGCCTCTGGAAACAGAAACCACCAAACCCGCCTTCAGCAAAAGGTTACGTCCCCAGTCTGGTGCCGGTACTTCTTGTCTTTGGGCTGCTCAGCCGCAGCCGCCGGCGCCAGACCAACTGAGTGCAGCGCGCGCAGCCCACTCCCAGCCCCTGGCTCCCCGGCTGCACCGCTGCGAGGCTGGGTGTTGGATGCTCTGGGCTCCTTCCCCTCCTTCTAGTCCCTTTTAGATGAAAACGTCACTCTCCAGAGGGCACCAGCCAGCCACTAGGATTTCAAAGAAGCTATTCACATTCTGCTAAAGAGCATCTGGATACCTGCTTGTAAAATTCAGAATAGTGGGCAGCAAAGGAAAGGAAGCAGCTCTGGAACAGTATGATGCTCTCAGTAGTTTTCTTGGCTCAAAATCCTGGTTAACTTATTCAGTCTCTCTGCTTCTGTTTCCTCATTTGCAAAATAGAGATGTTGACTATGTTAGTTAGTAGATAATCTGAGACTTAAATGAGAGTCCACATGCAAAAGTGCCTGGAAGGGTCGTGATACCATAGTAAGCATTCACTAAGTCATTTTTAAGGTTCTTATAGGAAGGAGATATTCGTGGCAGATTATAAACCAAAACAACCCACCCCCTGAAGTGGACTGTGTTTTGTGAGTGTTGCAAGCTGCCTCTTAGTTTCCAAGAAACCTCTCTGGGATTCTACAAATGTGAATTTGTATCATAATTAGAAATAGAAAGGAGAGAGCCAAGGGGAAACATGTAGTAATTCTAACACAACAAAATTTGCTTGGATGGAATTTGCTAATAAGTCGTGCTTAAAATATGCATTAACTTACAGGTTTATACAATTACTAAGAAGATGAAAATTAAAGATACTTTAAGAGAGTAACAAGGATAGTGTCAAGAGTGGGTAACCTGTGAAGAACCTTGCTTTGTGTATTAGTGTATCTGACACAAACAGTACCACAGACTTATAAAGAAATAGTATATAATTCTTTTCAATTTGCACCCTGGTTCTCCATTTCTCTCACTGTTGCATTTCTCTGCCTAAATCACTATTACATATGGAATAGAAGGAAAAATCAGCCTTTTAAAATAGGATTCCTTGGTTTTGGATTAAAGTTGCAGATTTAGACAAGACTGCCTTCCCCCACCCCAACCTGTGTGTGTGTGTGTGTGTGTGTGTGTGTGTGTGTGTGTTTAAATCTAAATTATGACTGTTGAGGATCCAGAGTATGTCTTACAAGACTTCCCAAGTTCAAGGTAGTGTTACTAGTTTCACTACTCCAAAATTTATCAAGATATCCAGGACACAGAAAGTCACAGGGGGAAGAAAAAACATTAAGCAGATAACTAGGAGGAAACAGGGCTTAGAATAATGTCAGTTAAGTGAAATAAAGCTGAGAAAGACATTCTGTCAATCTGAGGTTCTTAAAGCATAAAAAAAATGTAGTCTATCACCTGCTATACTCTCCATTACCATTGAAAAAAATAAGTCATCAAAATGAATGAGAACAATAGCAATGTTTTTGATAGACATTGAATTGCAGGAATTTTATTACGAATTTTTAAAATAGAAAACCTTTATAATAATCATTTAAACTATGAGCCAATATCCGTATCTTACAGAGCGAGAACAATATGCCCCCACAACCCCACTAAAAATGTTATGTCTTTCAACAGGAAAAAAAAAAATAAATAAATATATAATATTATTTATATATATATATAAAAATGTGTGTTTCAGGGCCTTTCCTGCTTTTATATCATAAATATATGAAAGGCCCTTTACCTCACATTTACCTCACTAGGTCCTACTTCAACACACATTTACCTCACTAGGTCCTACTTCAACACCTCAGCACTTTACTTCAACTTCTCCTTTTCACTTAACATTCTTTGCTTTACCTGATTCAGTAGAAGGACTTATCTTCCTCCTAAAGGAAGGACTTGTCTTCCATCTCTACAACCATGACCACATTTTCAGGAACTGGTATCAATCCCCCCCCCCAATCTTGTCTCTCTCTTTCATGAATTATTCTCACTGGCTTTTAGATAGGCTTACTCTTGTCCACTTAAAATTAACAAAACAAAACCCTTGTCTGCTTCCTTCAAAGTCTTAAGTGTGATATTTGCTTCATTCCTTCCCAGAAACAATCATCAGTTTAAAAACCACAATCTCTTCCTGCTGTTTATGTCCCTCACTTCTTACCCGCTCATCAACCCACTCCAGTTGAATTTTTAACCCTTTTGTTTTCTGACAATCATGCCAAGATTGTTAATATTCTCCATGTTGATAAAAAAACAGTGGATGTGTTTCAGTCCACATCTTATTTGGTGTTGAATAGCTTGATTTCCTGAAACAGTTTCTTCTCTTGGCATCTATTTCGTAATTCTCTCATTTTTTGTTTATTTGTCTTGCATCTCTGGCTACTCCTTTTTTATATCCTTTGTGGTTTCCTTGTTTCTTACAGAACCGATACATTTAATACAGCTGTTTCTTTAAGGCTCAGTAACAGGTTTCCTTCTTACTCTGGACTTCCTAAGCATTCTCACCCCTATCAGTAGCCTCTACAACCCTGTATATGCAGATGTTCTACCTGTTTACACCTGTAGTCTAGACTTCACTCTGAGTAGCAGAGTTCTATTTGACATTGCCAAGGGCCATCTGAACATCACTACAAATTCAACATTATTCGTTAGCTCTTTAATGACATTACTATTCATCCTTCTCAGATAGTAAGAAATAGTGCTGCTTTAAATATGGTGGCACTCAAGCCAACACCTTGAACCATAGGGTGAAAATCACATGCTGAGGATGGCAGAGAAGCAGGACAAAAGGAACCTGAGTCCTTGACACTCTGGAGAACTTTCTCTCTAGTTCTGAATGGACTATCTCTATACTTCTTTAACATGAGAAAGAAATAAAAGTTCATTTGGGGAAAAAAAGGTGTTGGTAATTATTTATCTTTATCTTCATAGATAGATAGATAGATAGACAGATAGACAGTCATCACCACATAATGATGTCTGGTCCATTAGAGACTGCATATATAACAGTCGTCCCGTAAGATTATCATGGAGCTGAAAAATCTCTTTTACCTAGTAATGTTGTTGCCATTGCCATATCATATCAAGACACATCACTCACATGTTTGTGCTGATTCTGGTGTCATCAGAACTACTGCACTACGGTCATATAAAAGAAAACATGTAATTATATGCAGTACATAATACTTGATAGGTAATCAATAACTATGTTACTGGTTTATGTATTTACTATGCCTTTTATGGTTATTTTAGAGTGTGTTCCTTCTACTTACTAAAGAAAAAATGTTTACTGTAAAAAAATATAGCATGCCATAGCATGCTATGTTGACAGCAGCCTCATAAATCTCATGTTTAACCCTCCTCTTCATTGCATTAAGAGGCCATGGGAAGAGATTGACCTATACCATTTTGGTTTCTGTAACTACACTCTGATGTATGCACTATGAATAAATTGCCTAATGATGCATTTCTCAGAACACAACCCTATTGTTTATATATATGTGTGTGTGTATATATATATATATGCACACATATAGATATATGTAAATTATACATATGGAAAAATCAGTGTAGCTTGATGCAAATAATAATTAGATATCAATACATATTAAAATAAAAATGTTATTAAATTTTTTTAAAGTTTGTCCACATTACATTGTATCTTGTATTCCACCAATGGTATGCCATCTTCTACCCCACTTTGGGAAATATTACTTAAATAGCATGAAGATAAGCTTATATGTTATGATGCAGAGAAAAAGAGTATGTTTCAAACTACATATGGAAGCTTTGAGAAGACAGTTTTAAGACAGCACAATAGGAATAGGGATGAGGAACTGGACCCAAGAAAGAACAGAAGAGAACCAGGGGACAAGGTGAGTGGGAAACAGAAGGATGAAGGGCAGACAGCATTATAACCTTAATTGTGGTCATCTCTGACCTAGTGGTCTTGTTTTTAAACTCAAGTTTGATGATTTTTTTATGACAAAAAAGGAGATTAATAAAATATATTTGTATCAAAAAAGACAAATTTTTGATATTTAAAAAAATGAAGACAAAAGACAGAAAAATAAAATATGTAATTAGCAGTTAAAATGAGTAAAGAAATTGGCATTGCTAATAATCAGAAAAATAGATTAAAATAAAATGTAGGTATTGTTTTCCAATTTAAATTAGCAATATTGTACTTTTTAAATGGTTATGAAAGAAGCATAATCATTTAAAAAAGCAATACTTTTGGAAAACAATTTGATAATATTAATTAAAAGAAAATTAAAGTGTTCTTATATTTTCATTTAGTAAACTCATTCTTGAAAATATCCACTGGGTGAAACAACTGAAAAATAAAGTCTAGAAGGAGAAAGCTTTTTATTAGTTTTAATTAAACAGTGGGAAGCAGGAGCTATCTGGTATATTAATTCAATGAAATTTATGTGGCATCAATAGTTTTTATTTAAAAAATTTTTTTTAGTTGTAGATGGACACAATGCCTTTGTTTTATTTTAATGTGGTGCTGAGGATCAAACTCAGTGCCTTCCACACGCGAGGTGAGCACTGAGCTACAACTCTAGTCCCCAAAAGTTTTAATTATGATGACAATACTAACACAGAGAAATAAATGTATAACATTAAGTGAAATAAACATGCTATTTTGGGTAAATTAAGATTATATAAGCAGAAATATGAATTCTTGTGGATAATGTTCTTTGACTACTAAAGCCATTTAAATATTATGGTGCTATGATTATGAGTGAAACTTTCAAAAAATTTTATTAATTATTATAGTATCTGTCCTATACTTATCATTTTGTATCTTTTTCTTACTTTCATGGGATTCAGCTTTTAAAATATAATATGGAGGAATTCAACTAGTGCTTTAAAAATGAAAGAGCCTCTGGTTCTAACTCCCAGCTTAGAAAACTGTCCTGCTTGTTTTCCACATTAGCCAATTTCTAGCCTTTCTAAAAGTGATTAAATCACTCAGAAATATTCACTGACTCTCACTGGCTCACATTTTGATGGGGAAGGGAGGTGAGTTGGCTTAGAAAAATACTTAAAACACTATTCTTGAATCCATAAAACTTGTAGTTTTATCTGTGAGCAAGACATATGATTAGGACTCTATACAATCCAAACAAAGAGGTTAAGATTCAAAGAGGAAAGATTATTACTGATAAAAGTAACTAGGGCAAGAAACTTGAGATTTGTCTCAACAAATAAGTACATGTCAGATTGTGGGTGAGTGTGGAATGGTAATTTCAGGCAAAGGAGACTGCACGGGCAATGGATGGAACTAGGGAATGCTGAGGATCCTATGGGAACAGTTCTTTGATTGGTCTGGCACAGGCTGTGCAAGAAAACAGAAAGATCATGTAAAGAAGTCTTAAAACCTGGGCTGCTATACATAGTGTGGACAATTGTTTGCATAAGCAATGGAAGGGGCCTTTGCAGGTTTGTCGAGAACCTTAAGAGTACTCCACGACTGGATCTCAGCAACATGGTCAATGTGAGGTGGGCTGCCTTGCTGGATTGAGGTGTCCAAGTAGGGGAGTTTGAGTCCTTGGTCCTCATTTCTCACATACTGTGCAAGGAACACAGCAAATCCAAATAAATCCATGTTCTTCACTGAGGAAATATAGTGTGCAGAGAGGGGCTGGGTCAAGATGAAAAGCTGTCATACAAAGGAATTCACAGTCAGGGACAGAACTCGGCAGAGGGAGATGCACACTTCACTCAAAGGCCACAGGAGGCTGTATTTTGCTCAAGGCCTGACTGTCATTGCCTGGCACAGATGCCCTTTCTCAAAATGCAGGATACCATCTGAACAGAAATCATGATGAGAAAAGAATGCATTAACAAAAGATTTTTATTTATTCAAACAAAACCAGATTGTGATATTATGAAAACATAAGTGTCAATGTTTTGTTTCTCCATTTCTTCCCATTATGAAGAATCTATTAGTTAAGAAAATAAGGAGGGCTGGGGAAGTGGCTCAAGCAGTAGCGTGCTCGCCTGGCATGTGTAGGGCGCTGGGTTCGATCCTCAGCACCACATGAAAATAAAATAAAGATGTTGTGTCCACCGAAAACTAAAAAATAAATATTTAAAAATTCTCTCTGTCTCTTTGAAAGAAAAAAGAAAATAAGGATATTTTTGTGTTGTACATCAGAGCATAGTATATAAATATGTAACTCTGATATAAGATTCAAGTGCTGGAGTCTTCATTAACTAAGATGTGGCTGCAAGAAGTAACTAACCCTCATTAAGATTATTATCACTTCCCTTAAGATGGGAAAAATGACTCTTAAAATGGGAGAATTTCAAAAGGTGTTTTAGAAAATTATTAATGATAAAAATTTATTTTGTGTAAACAATATTTCAGGTAGTTTGCTAAGCCTTTCATAATCATTATCCCATTTAATCTTAAAAAGAGCCCTAATAAGGATTTTGTAACCTATTTTACCTTATGTTTACAGATGAACAAAACTGACATATAGCAATGATTTTCAAATTTTAACGCAAGATTTTTTTAAATACAGATTTTGACTCAATAGTTCTGAAGTGGGTTGAGAGTCTATATTCCTAACAGGTTCCTAGATAATGTGGATGCTGCTAGCCTACAGACCACATTTTGAGTAACAAGATCTTGCATAAGTTAGTAATTACCCAAGTCACATGGCTAGTAAGTGATTGGAATAGCATTGGACCACAAATCTGTTTGAACTCAAGCCTTCATGATGATCCATCATCCCTTGCTATTTCTACATAGGAAAACTGAAATTAACACATAGAATTAGGACAATACCTTCCGTAAAAGTTATGGATGGCTTATGATCGCCTAGATTTGAGACCAGGTTAAAGCAATAGGAGCTTAAACACCTAGAGAAAATTGATGAATTCTTATCCACCCTGAATTCTTATCCAAAGAATGTGGCAAAGAGTCAAGGTAGGTCAATATACTATGTAAACAAAATATGTTTGACCTTGTTCTTTGTGTCACCACAATGTAATGAATACTTTGTTGAATACTAGTGAATCATTAGACTTCTTTCCTGATTAATGTCTCTTTGGACTAAGTAATTTTCTACCAAACTTCCAGCTGCATAAAATATAAAGAAGTAATTCTAGTAATTTCTAGTTACTAGAAGTAATTTTTAGTTCCATGATTGGTTTCTATTTCAGTAGCTCATTTTTATATTTAAGCTACTTCCTTAAAAAAAAAAAAAAAAAAGAAAAGAAAGAAAAGAAAGAAAAAAAGCGTGGTTTACCAAAACTGCAGTAACAATTATGTGACTTAAAATTAAATCAGCTGCCTCTGGAAAAATGTATTATCTTATTATGGTAAATGCTTAGGGAGTGAAAACCTTACAGTTCTTGGAAAGAAGATATTCAGAACCACAAAGAAGCATTAGAGTAAGAAGTATTTTTGCACTCAATGTGTTGTATTAACTGTAAGATATCTATATTTCTGATAAACGAGAAGTTAGCGTAATCTACTTTAAATGGAAGGAAAGTGGATTTATGGTGTCAATTTAGACTATAACATGATTCAATAAAAAAATGACTAAATTCATTTATTTATCAGCTCTCTGCCAGAAGGAAAGATTCCCTTCAGGGTAAAGGCCAAAATGTTATCTTATAAAAGTTTTTGAATTTTACCCAGAATGACAACTTACATAAAGCCTATAACTAAAAGCAACCCAAAGATGATTTAAGATGTTATGGAACTTAGAAATAATGATGACTGATGACCTATGAAGATCAGAGAATGTGGCAGTTAGCATTACAGTGACCTTCACCTGTATAGAATTATATGATTTGTATATTGTAGTTTCTAGATGGCAAATCACCAGGAGACCCTTTACAAATAAGCTCCATGGGGACAAAGCCTCAGTTATTGGGATGATTGACCAGGTTTGAGATCCTGTGTAGATCTTCTTACCTTTGTCTAGCTAGAGGCTGTCAATAACTCTAAGAAGTAATTAATACAGGAATTATTCCCATTACATGAATATGAAAGAATAGAACCTCAGAAATGCTCAGAAAATTGACCAAGTTCCCATACTTGACCATGATTAACTATTGAAGACATCTTCTTATTTCATATCTAATGCTCTTCCCTTAACACTATAAGCTGCCTAAACTAAGCTATTCTTTGGACAAATATCCTAATATAGAAAATTAAGGGAAGAGAGAAGAAAAAAGGATATAATTAATATAATGATAATTAATATATTGATATGATAAATAAGTGATAATTAATATAATGATAATTAATATATTGTTACTATTATATGTCTTGCATTTGATTGCAACTGATTTATTTTAAATACTTTTACTGATACCACAATATAAAAAAGACTTAAATTCTATAAATGGACCATATCTTGAAAACTTTATTAGTTACTCCCTGTGTCACTACGTTATGTTAGACTTACTGGGTTATCTATAATTTGACATAATTTGTTTCCACTCCCCCGCCCCATAACTTGAGGACTGTGGCTGGGGAGGACTAAAGAACATGTTTGGGCTCTATACCTGAGGTTAAGGACAAATATAGACTTTTGGTATGGAAAATCTTGGAGACAGAACAAAGTTGAGAATAGCAGTAAGCAGAGTCAATTTAATGTAGAAGTGGGTTTAGGCAAAGGATTTTCTATAGTTTTAGCAAGAGAAATTTATTAAAGGAGAAGCAGTAAAAATGAAAAATGGAGTGGGAAAGAATATTTAGTGGAGGTACATGCTGCAGAAATTTGCAACTGAGGCTCAGCAACTAGAGCATACAAATAATAGTAACATAAGGAAGTCAAGAGAGAGAGAGAGAGAGAGAGAGAGAGAGAGACAGACAGACATCCTGGAGAAGACACTGACTAGGTTTTAGACATGTTGGATTTAAGGTGAATTCAGGAGAATCAGATGGTGATTTAGAGTAAGCAGCTGGAATATGGAGGTGGAGTGTGCTGGAGAGATCATATTTCCAATTTAGATTTTGGGAGTTGTTCAATATTAGAGCTGCTAACGCCCTAGGACAGCACTTTTGATCCCCAAAAAAGATCATTGGAGGACTCAATGGAGAGGTTTTGGACATTTTATTACTCACTCCTTGGTGGGAGTAGGCCAGGATTCCAGAGAGGGCTCTCTGCTTCTACAAGCAGGAGAATATATAGGATAGGTTGCATGCCCACTATGCACATGGAGCTCGTCAGATGTTTTATGAGTACATTCTTTTACTTTACAACCAAGGTCACTCTGCTTCCTCACCTGAAAATTGGAGCAAAGGGAGGTAGCCAGCTCCCCCTCTGCATTTTTTTCCTTATTGATTCTTCACAGCCCTTGACTTCCTGCAGGCCTTCCCAGGCACTGATTAGTGTTGAACCCAACAGCAGTTGTTTACATAGAGATGATAGCTGAAGCTGCAGGACTGAGGAAAACTGGAAAGAGAAGCAGCTCCTGAAGGCAGACTTGAGAATGGCCTAGAGGGTGCCAAAAGGAAGAGGCTCCTAGAAAAGAAATGAAGGTAAACTGGAGAGGCGAAAGGGTTTCCAAAAGGGTATGCTAGCATCGGGTGCCTAGAGAAGTCAAAGGAAAGGGCACTGAGCTGAGCCATTGGAGGACTCAGGTGATTGGAACATTTGAGTTGTAAGTCAGAGCTGGAAGAACTGAGGCAAACATAGTCTATGGAAAATCATAATGAAATCAAATAGTCAAATTTCTTCTTCTTCCAACTGAGTAGAATAAGGGAAGAAGAAAGAGGTTAAGTATGTTATTGAAAACCAGTATCCAAGGATATGGGCCTAAAATGTCACCTATATACTTTAAGTATGTACCTGTACGACTATAACTGGTGTTTCCCTATTGCAATTGCTGTTTTGAGCTCCTAAGGAAACTAATAACACCTACAGAGATGTTAAGAAATCACTTGTCTCTGTTCCTTCTATCATCCATTGTTTCTTAATCCTCTGTGCAAGAGAGAGAGAGAGAGAATTGACTTATTATTATCAAGTATTAAGAAATTAGCTAACTTTGGACCTACTTGATCTGCAAAATCATGCCAAATCTTACTGTGTCATCTCAGTAAAATCACTGCTTTCATAATACCATGCATGTCAAGCATATGTACATGGGTTTTCAGATAGAGATATTGAAATATTGATAAACCAGTTCTTTACTGGAGAGCTTGTATTTGACAAGTAATTTAGTCTCTGAAAACTAGCAGGAGGCAAGACTATACCAGAACCCATGTAAATACTTGACAAATGAATGAGCAAATGTAAAAAGATATGTAATTTTTTGCTTCTCTCAAAATTATCTGAAGAAGTTAGCAGAAGTTGGTAGAGAGATAACAGTTAAGCCAGGAGACTGTCTTGTTAAACTGGTTAACATCATTCATCCTACAAGTATTTATTGAGTATTTACTATATTTCCAGAGCACAGGCAGCACAAAAAGTGCTTCTACTTCACAGCTCAGAATTGGATAAATGAATAATTATATCCCCCTGAGAGCCACTAAAATTGAGGCACTATGGAAGGATTTAGCAAGATTCTCTTAGTCTTCTTTCAAGAGTCCAGGTAAGACTCCCTGGGAGAGGCAACATTTTGGTTACTGTTTTTTTTAAATTATTTTTTATTTATGTATAACAACAGAATACATTACAATTCTTATTGCATAGATAGAGCTCAATGTTTTGTATCTCTGGTTGTAAACATAGCATATTCACACCAATTCGTGTCCTCATACATGTCTTTGGATAATAATGATCATTACATTCAACCATCATTAATTATCCCATGCTTCCTCCCATGCTCCCTCTCCCTATCCCACTATGAATCAGCTTCCTTATATCAAAAAACAAAAAAACATGCGGCATTTGTTTTTTTGGGATTGGCTAACTTTACTTAGCATTATCTTCTCTAACTCCATCCATTTACCTGCAAATGCCATGATTTAATTCTCTTTTATCGCTGAGTAATATTCCCTTGTGTATATATGTCACATTTTTTTATCCATTCATCTACTGAAGGGCATCTAGGTTAGTTCCACAATATAGCTATTGTGAATTCTGCTGCTATAAACATTGATGTGGCTGTGTCCCTGTAGTATGCTGTTAACAGTAGTGCCTAGCACATAAGATTATACTGAAATGGGAGTAAGAAATTATCAAATCAATAGTGGGTAGAAAGAGGGCATTCCAAGCAGATAGAAGAGCATGTTTATAGGAGCATCAGGAAGAAACAAGTAGGACACAAAGATAGTATTTATTAAATGCTTACTTAATTGACATTTAATGGGTGCTCAGAATGTTGAACTAATGGAATACTTTCAAAGTTGGGACTAGAAGGATGAATGTGAAGTCTTTAGTCAATAGTTACTTTGACAAGAGAAATATTTTTAATTTTATTTTTAATATTTTGTTGGAGTTATATAATTATACATTATAGTGCTCTTCATGATGTCGTGTTCATATAGGTACATCCCATAATTTGGTCAGTCTATTCTCCAGCACCTTCATTTTTCCTGCCTTCCTACCCCTGATGAGCTTCATGGTTTAGGGAGTGACTGTGAAGCAAGATTATCTGAGTTTGAGTAGTTATTAGTTTTGCAAACCTCCTTCACTTCTGTGTAATTGGGTTTCCTTATCTATTAAATGGAGACGATGTCTACTCATAAATTTTTTGTGACCATTCAGTATTTTTGTGCATATAACATACAACAGTGTCTGGCACATTAAACAACTCAAATTCTTGACTGAAAAGATTCTCAATGTTTTAATTGATCATTGAGGGGACTTAGTCATGTGGTAGATATCAGTCCCAAGTTTCCATTTTCTATCTTCTAAAATTATGTTTTTCTTTTCTTAGGATCTGGAGGAAATACAATTTATAAACTTAAAATGAATAATATCCTTAACCATCCCACTCTGAGGAAAGTAGAATTAGCAGGCTACATTCATTTAGATAAAATGGTTGTGTAAATAGTATTCCATTAATCTTTCTAATAGTCTACCAGCTTTCTGGCTAATAAACATTATAGATTTGCTTTCCTCTTTTTAAAATGTATTAGAGAAAAAAAATTTTTGAAGCATCTTACATAATAAAAACCACAAAGAAAGATAGGTAACAGAACTTGGATTATCACAAAAGAGTATCTGGGCCCCAGGCAGAGAAGCTGAATGTGTAATCAACAGTGGATTGTAAGTACCCGAGGCAAAGAAAGCTCAGTGCACCCCGTTTTTTTTTTTTTTTTTTTTTTTGAATAATTTTTATACAGGGAGAGTTTGTGGATTGGGACTGTGGGCTGGGCTGTGGTTTCGGTGCTGAGAATCCACTCCGCGGGAGCCGCCATTTGCTTTCGGATCGCGGTCTTGATGGTTCTGTATACACTGTCTGGCAGCCGCATCTAGAGGTTGGAGCTGGGCTGCCTGCCAAGTCCTGTTCTCCGAAGGCTGGGCCGCGGCGTGCGCCTCGGTCACCTGTTCGCCGCTGCACCTTTGGGCAGAGCCTGCACTGGGGTCATTCTGCACCCCCCTGCGAGGGGCCCAGTGCTCCGGAGGAGGAGGGCGAAGAGCCGGGGCGGCAGCTGCTTGGGTCCCGGGGGCCCGGCACCGGGCTGAGAGCTGCGGAGGCCGCGGCCGTGGGGGCTCTGATACGGTCGCAGACAATCGCGGCTCACATGAGCGCAACCCAGAGGCGGAGGCGACGGTGGCAGGGTTTTATTTCTAGAAATCTGGTCTGGAAACAGAAGCAGCAGTTTGTATAATCCCAAGAACTTGCTTAGGCCAGGAAGCTGTAAGGGTAACATGAATATCATTGAGGAGATCTAACATGGTAGCAGGTGCGGAGAGATCAAGTCTCTGACATCTTCAACTGCGGGAGCCGTAAATTGTCTAAATGCTGTTTGCTCAGGATCAATAGGCAATGCTGAGCTGACGTGGATCTGGGGTGTACAGTCAGGGCCCCACAGAACACACACACTGAGCCTGGATCGGCTGCATTCAAGCTCCAGTTCGCCCGCTTCTAGTGACTCAGCACTAACTATTTCACTGAAATAACTGATCGGCCCTTATGAACTTACAGAGGTAAAAGCCAACCGAGCCTTCATAGGCAGTGGCCACAGGTTTGAAACCGGGATTGGGAGAGACAGTCAGGACCCACCTGTTGCATTGGTCACCCGACATAGGGAACGAATGGTCACCATTTGCATGGGATACCACCTTGGCAGAGAACTGAGGTCATGGACAGAAGAGATAACTACATTGAAACCAGCGCGACAGGACTCCCAGGAGCAGCAGGCCTGGCGGGTAGCCAGTATTGTGGTGAGCATCACAGGTGAGCGCTGCCTGGCTTGAGGAAACACAAGAGAAGGCCCTAGACACTCAGGATTGGAGACCCGCCCTGTCTGGGAGAAAGAGCTGCTGCACTGTGAATGATTCCCACCTATTGAGAGGAGAAGCTTGGCCCAGTGGGCACAGCTCCCCCTACTGGAAGAGAAGTCAATCGAACTCTAAGACTGCATTTATTATTATTATTCATTTTTTTCTTTTTCTTTCATTTTCAATTTTTATATGTTGTTGTTCTTTAACTTTTTTCAATGTTTTTAATTTCTTTTTAATTTTTTTATTTAATTATTATTATTTTTATTATTTTTTTTTTACATTCTCTTGCACCGACTCGCCATGGCGCGGGACTCCCGGCTACCGCTCTCACCAGTGCTGACAACTGAGGTCTCTTGCACCAGATACCGGCGGTGTGGCTACCAGAAGGTAAGCAAACTCGCTGGGGTTCTCAGCCCCAAGCTCTACAAACTTAGGGTCTGAGGGAGGCAAACACGGAGAGTGTGCCCAGGCGCTAATGAAAGCAGGGCTCCCAGGAGCAGCAGACCTGGCATGTAGCCAGTATTGTGGTGAGCGTCACAGGTGAGCGGGGTCTGGCTCGAAGAAACACAAGAGAAGGCCCTAGACACTCAGGATTGGAGTCCCGCCCAGTCTGGGAGGAAGAGCTGCTGCACAGTGACTGGTTCCCACCTATTGAGAGAAGAAGCTTGACCCAGGGGGCACAGCTCCACCCACTGGAAGAGAAGTAAATCAAACTCTATGACTGCATTTATTATTACTATTATTATTATTATTGTTGTTGTTATTTTTTTTTTAATTTGGGTTTTTTTTTTCTCTTTTCTCTCATTTTCATTTTCTTTTTTGTGGTTGCTGTTCTTTAATTTTTCATATTTTTAATTTTTTTTAACCTTTTTAAATTTTTATTGTTATTATTTCTTTTTTAAATTTTAACTTTCATTTTTTATTATCATTATTATCTTTTAAAAAAATTTATTTCTTCCCCTATTTTCTATTTTTTTTGTCTTTTCATCTCTTTACAATTCTCTTATTCCCCCTTTCTTGAGTTCTACTTGCCTACCCTCATTCTCTTTAGTGACCTCTTCCCTTCCCTTCTAATATCTTTCCTCCCAAGCATCAAATAAATTTATAAGAGTCAATAGTAACTCAGCAATCAAAGAGAACAAGAAGTAATATGAGCAGCATAAAAAAGCAAGGAAGAAAGGGAGTACAAACAATGAAGGACAGCCTAAATATTCAGGAGGACCTAGAGTCACCAGAAAAATGGTCATATAAAGAACTCAAGGAACACCTTAGACAGATGGAATGGAACCTTAAAGAGGATACGAGACAGCAAATTCAAACAGTGAAAGAACACATTGAAATTGAATTACATAAACAGATAAAAGAAGAAGTAAAGCATCTCTATCAGGAGATAGAGATTATTAAAAAAAATCAAACAATAATTCTAGAAATGAAGGAAACAATAAACCAAATTAGAAACTCAATTGAGAGTATCACTAACAGAGTGGAGCAAGTAGAAGACAGAACATCAGATAATGAAGACAAAATATATCATCTTGAAAAGAGTCTAGCCAACTCAGAAAGGCTGGTAAAAAATCATGAGAAAAACATCCAAGAGATATGGAATAACATTAAAAAACCAAACATACAAGTCATCGGGATAGAGGAAGGTACAGAGAATCGAACCAAGGGAATGAATAACCTTCTGAATGAAATAATAACAGAAAACTTTCCAGAAATAAAAAAGGAAACGGATATACAAATTGTAGATGCATACAGAACACCGAGCACACAAAATCACAGTAGACCAACGCCAAGACACATTGTTATGAAGATAGCCAATATACAGAACAAAGAGAAAATATTAAAAGCTACAAGAGAAAGGAGGCAGATTACATTCAGGGGTAAACCAATAAGGTTAACAACGGATTTTTCATCACAGACACTGAAAGCGAGAAGATCCTGGAATAACATATTTCAAACACTGAAAGACAATGGATGCCAACCAAGAATTCTGTATCCAGCAAAATTAAGCTTCAGGTACGATAACGAAATAAAAATCTTTCATGATAAACAAAAGCTAAAAGAATTTGCAGCCAGAAAACCAGCATTGCAAAGCATCTTGAGCAAAACACTACACGAGGAAGAAATGAAAAACAACAACCAAAACCATCAGTGGGAAGAGCCTTGGTAACGACAGAGGACAGTGGGGAAAGCTAATCATGGAGAAGCAAACTAAATTAAAAAAAAAAAAAGATAAATAATTAAACATGGCTGGCAGTACAAACCATATATCAATAGTAACTCTAAACGTTAATGGCTTAAACTCACCAATAAAGCGACATAGGCTGGTAACATGGATTTAAAAAACAAATCCAACAATATGTTGCCTCCAGGAGACACATCTGATTGGAAAAGACATACACAGGCTGAAGGTGAAAGGGTGGGAAAAAATATACCACGCACACGGTCCTTGGAAGCAAGCAGGGGTGGCCATCCTCATATCGAATAAAATCAACTTCAAGACCAAGTTATTCAAAAGGGATAAGGAAGGACATTATATACTGTTAAAAGGAACCATTCACCAACAAGACATAACAATTATCAATATTTATGCACCAAATAATGGTGCTGCAACGTTCATAAAACAAATTCTCCTCAAGTTCAAGAAATCAAATAGACCACAACACATTAATTATGGGTGACTTCAACACACCTCTCTCACCATTGGACAAATCCTCCAAACAAAAGTTGAATAAAGAGACTATAGAGCTCAATATCACAATCAATGACCTAGACTTAACTGACATATATAGAATATATCAACCATCATCAAGTGGTTATACTTTTTTCTCAGCAGCACATGGATCCTTCTCAAAAATAGACCATATATTATGCCATAGGGCAACACTCAGTAAATATAAAGGGGTGGAGATAATACCATGTATTTTATCTGATCATAATGGAATGAAACTGGAAATCAATGATAAAAGAAGGAAGGAAAAATCCTACATCACATGGAAAATGAACAATATGTTACTGAATGATCAATGGGTTACAGAAGACATAAAGGAGGAAATCAAAAAATTCTTAGAGATAAATGAAAATACAGATACAACATATAGGAATTTATGGGACACAATGAAAGCAGTTTTAAGAGGGAAATTCATCGCCTGGAGGTCAATCCTCAAAAAAGGAAAAACCAACAAATAAATGAGCTCACACATCATCTCAAAGCCCTAGAAAAGGAAGAGCAAAAAACAGCAAATGTAGCAGAAGGCAAGAAATAATTAAAATCAGAGTGGAAATCAACGAAATTGAAACAAAAGAAACTATTGAAAAAATTGACAAAACTAAAAGTTGGTTCTTCGAAAAAATAAATAAGATCGACAGACCCTTAGCCATGCTAACGAAGAGAAGAAGAGAGAGAACTCAAATTACTAACATACGGGATGAAAAAGGTAAGATCACAACAGATGCTACAGAAATACAGAAGACAATTAGAAATTATTTTGAAAACCTATATTCCAATAAAATAGAAGAGAGTGAAGACATCAATAAATTTCTTAAATCCTATGATTTGCCCAGACTGAGTCAGGAGGATACACACAATTTGAACAGACCAATATCAATGGATGAGATTGAATAAGCAATCAAAAGATTAGCAACCAAGAAAAGCCCAGGACCGGATGGGTATACAGCGGAGTTTTTACAAAACCTTTAAAGAAGAATTAATACCAATACTTTTCAAGTTATTTCAGGAAATAGAAAAAGAGGGAGCTTTGCCAAATTCATTCTATGAGGCCAACATCACCCTGATTCCGAAACCAAAGACACCTCAAAGAAAGAAAACTACAGACCAATATCTCTGATGAACCTAGATGCAAAAATCCTCAATAAAATTCTGGCGAATCGGATACAAAGACACATCAAAAAAATTGTGCACCATGATCAGGTAGGATTCATCCCTGGGATGCAAGGATGGTTCAATATACGGAAATCAATAAATGTTATTCACCACATAAATAGACTTAAAGATAAGAACCATATGATCATCTCAATAGACGCAGAAAAAGCATTCGAAAAAGTACAGCATCCCTTTATGTTCAAAACATTAGAAAAACTAGGGATAACAGGAACTTTCCTCGACATTGTAAAAGCTATCTATGCTAAGCCTCAGGCTAGCATCATTCTGAATGGAGAAAAATTGAAGGCATTCCCTCTAAAATCAGGAACAAGACAGGGATGCCCTCTATCACCACTTCTATTCAATATAGTTCTTGAAACACTGGCCAGAGCAATTAGACAGACGAAAGAAAGTAAAGGCATAAAAATAGGAAAAGAAGAACTTAAATTATCACTGTTTGCAGATGACATGATTCTATACCTAGAAGACCCAAAAGGGTCTACAAAAAAACTACTAGAACTAATAAATGAATTCAGCAAAGTGGCAGGATATAAAATCAACACGCGTAAATCAAAGGCATTTCTGTATATCAGCGACAAAACTTCTGAATCAGAAATGAGGAAAAACACTCCATTCACAATATCCTCAAAAAAAATAAAATACTTTGGAATCAACCTAACAAAAGAGGTGAAAGACTTATACAATGAAAACTACAGAACTCTAAAGAGAGAAATAGAAGAAGATCTTAGAAGATGGAAAAATATACCCTGTTCATGGATAGGCAGAACTAACATCATCAAAATGGCGATATTACCAAAAGTTCTCTATAGATTTAATGCAATGCCAATCAAAATCCCAATGGCATTTTTTGTAGAAATAGAGAAAGCAGTCAGGAAATTCATATGGAAAAATAAAAGACCCAGAATAGCAAAAGCAATTCTAAGCAGGAAGTGTGAGTCAGGCGGTATAGCGATACCAGATTTCAAACTATAATACAGAGCAATTGTAACAAAAACAACATGGTACTGGTACCAAAACAGGTGGGTGGACCAATGGTACAGAATAGAGGACACAGAGACTAATCCACAAAGCTACAACTATCTTATATTTGATAAAGGAGCTAAAAGCATGCAATGGAGGAAGGATAGCATCTTCAACAAATGGTGTTGGGAAAACTGGAAATCCATGTGCAACAAAATGAAACTGAATTCCCTCCTCTAGCCATGCACAAAAGTTAACTCAAAGTGCATCAAGGCATTAGATATCAAATCAGAGACTCTGCGTCTGATAGAAGAAAAAGTTGGCTCCGATCTACATATTGTGGGGTCGGGCTCCAAATTCCTTAATAGGACACCCATAGCACAAGAGTTAATAACAAGAATCAACAAATGGGACTTACTTAAACTGAAAAGTTTTTTCTCAGCAAGAGAAACAATAAGAGAGGTAAATAGGGAGCCTACATCATGGGAACAAATTTTTACTCCTCACACTTCAGATAGAGCTCTAATATCCAGAGTATACAAAGAACTCAAAAAATTAGACAATAATATGACAAATAACCCAATCAATAAATGGGCCAAGGACCTGAACAGACACTTCACAGAGGAGGACATACAATCAATCAACAAGTACATGAAAAAATGCTCACCTTCTTTAGCAGTCAGAGAAATGCAAATCAAAACCACCCTAAGATACCATCTCACTCTAGTAAGATTGGCAGCCATTATGAAGTCAAACAACAACAAGTGCTGGCGAGGATGTGGGCAAAAGGGTACTCTGGTACATTGCTGGTGGGACTGCAAACTGGTGCTGCCAATTTGGAAAGCAGTATGGAGATTCCTGGGAAAGCTGGGAATGGAACCACCATTTGACCCAGCCATTGCCCTTCTCGGTCTATTCCCTGAAGACCTTAAAAGAGCATACTACAGAGATACTGCCACATTGATGTTCATAGCAGCACAATTCACAATTGCTAGACTGTGGAACCAACCCAGATGCCCTTCAATAGATGAATGGATAAAAAAATGTAGCATTTATACACCATGGAGTATGACACAGCACTAAAAAATGACAAAATCATGGAATTTGCAGGGAAATGGAAGGCAGTAGAGCAGATTATGCTTAGTGAAGCTAGCCAATCCCTAAAAAACAAATACCAAATGTCTTCTTTGATATAATGAGAGCAACTAAGAACAGAGAAGGGAGGAAGAGCAGGAAGAAAAGATTAACATTAATCAGAGACATGAGGTGGGAGGGAAAGGGAGAGAAAAGGAAATTGCATGGAAATGGAGGGAGACCCTCAATGTTATACAAAGTTACATATAAGAGGTTGTGAGGGGAAGGGGAAAATAAACAAGGAGGGAAATGAATTACAGTAGATGGGGTAGAGAGAGAAGATGGGAGGGGAGGGGAGGGGAGGGAGGATAGGAAAGGTAGCAGAATACAACAGTTACTGATAGGGCATTATGTAAAAATGTGGATGTGTAACCGATGTGATTCTGCAATCTGTATTGGGGGTAAAAATGGGAGTTCATAATTCACTTGAATCTAATATATGTAATATGAGATGTCAAGAGCTTTGTAATATTTTGAACAACCAATTAAAAAAAAAAGAAAACAGGTAGAGTTATTACCTGAGGTACACAAATAAAATAATTAAGCCCTTCTAAAAAAAACCCAAAAAAACAAAAGAGTATCTGCCTAAAGTTTTTAAAAGCTCTTGTTACTAATCACCAAAGATCAATTGTTCCCAGAGGACTAACTATGACTTATATTACTTTAAAAAGATATCAGTTTCATATGCTGTGTTATAATTTCACTTGTTATAAACTTAAAAGATGGTAAGATTTTGGTTTAACATTTCTTATTATGCCCATGGAGGACATCTAACCATATGCAAACATAGAAGTCTGGAAATTTAAATGAAAAACATATAGATGTTGATTTTAAAAATGGGTATTTATCTCTTTTTGAACATTTCCAACAACAGATGTAAATGGTAAAAATAGAAAGATACGAAATGTTAACACAATTTTAACCAATTTTTAGAGAATTGACTTATATGTTATCAACTTACATATAATTCTGTAGGAAGCATCCCTATGATGAAAAATTCATTTAGTGATATACTCTGTCTGACCCAATGATAAGTCAAGATGTTCTATTAAATAGTATACCCACTCCAAATTATTGATGACTGTCTTCTACATAAAAAATATTTGACTCTGCATGTAAATTTGAAGGATTTATTAGTTACTAGAGGAGTCTGTTATTTTGAGAAATTTTAAAGTGACATAGGTAAACTTCATATTGAAAAATATATGGTTCCATATTGACTACAAAGAATAAAAAACAGTTGGTCAAACTCCTTACACTTTACAGTATTCTCAAATAACAAATCAATTTTCAAAAGTTCTAAAGAAGTTGATAAATGAAAATATTCTTAATTTAGTGAAGAAACAAAATTAGTTAAAATGTTTCTGTTTAAAAAGGAGATCGGTAGAGCATGTACCAGCATACTAGACTTTTCAGATGGATGTTTCTAATATTAGATGATTACATTAGCCTTGCAGAAAAGGCAGCTGTACAGCTTTTAAAACCTGTCTTTATGAAAAAGTATAGAATTGATTTCTTCTGGGGACAGCAAAAAAAAGTCTACTAGACCAGACAATAAACTACATATTAATATTGTATTTCAATTGATTATTATGGCAATATTTTCATAAGTCTATCAGTCTATATAAACCTGCAGATTAGTATTGGTTATTAAGTTAAATCTAGGCCATTTGTTTTATTAATATAGCATTTGCCATAATATCTAAAACTTGGAGAGCTATTTCTCAAGAAACTTTGCTCAGGTAAGGTGTTTTCTCTCAAGAAAACAGTATCTTCAGAAAAAAATTAATGGCCTTGAGTTTATGAATGACAAGAACAATACATTGCTGCCCTTTTAATGTATACTATACAACACTGAGTGTTAGTGGGCACAACCTGAAGTATGATTTATTTGAGTAGGAAAAAAATGTAATTGGAATAAAAAAACAAAATTTACTTATAAAAATTAAACATAGGAGAGCTAGAGAAGTAAAATGTTGGCAAAACCTCCTTGATTACTGATGGATATACTAGTGACTTTGAATCTTACTAATGCTTTTAGGTGTTATTCCACTCTGTGAAAGCCTATGTTCATTATTAAGCAAGAAGCAGAAATAGTGAGTCAGTACTCTATAAAATTACGAAGAAGTATGATTTCAATTGGTGACACATGTCTCTTTCATAATCTTCAAGAATTAAAAGGGCAAAAAGAGAAAAACGTATTTGAGTTTCATATTGGGGAGTTCTGTGACCTGGATACTCCATACCACTGTCACTTAAAAAGATTGATAGTGATGGGGACAATATAGTAACTATGATATGAAATGCCCACTTGTAAGTACAATAGATTCCTGGGATCAAAAATGACCCAGGTGCAGTGGTGCACACTTGTAATCCCAGCAGCTCAGGAGGCTGAGATAGGAGGATTTCGAGTTCAAAAGCCAGTCTCAGCAAAAAGTGAGGCGCTAAGCAACTCAGTGAGACCCTGTCTCTAAATGAAATACAAAATAGGGCTGGGGATGTGGCTCAGTGGTCAAGTGCTCCTGAGTTCAATCTCTGTACCCAAAGCGGGGGAAAAATGACAATGGTAGAAAACTACAGTGAAGTGGCAAAAATCTTTGAAACTTCTTCCAAAACAGCCCTGTACTTAATGCCATTGAGGATTCTGAGGATGTGTACTCTGAGCAGCACTTCCCCAGAAACCCCAGTGCTTAGGACAGTGTTTGGCATATTAAATCTGTTTGGTAAATGTTTGTTGAATGGCATATTTAACTCAGTGCTCAGTGCTGTGTCGTATAAAACTTTGCAGGAGATACTTTGGCTTGACGTTGTTGTTTCATTTCTCACTTACTACTGAAGGCATCTCACACCTAAAGTTGTTACCACTCAGAGATGAACAATTTCAAAATATTCTCAAAGATATCACATTCAAAAGATTATGAAAAAATTATCAAAAACTATTGTCAAAAACTATTCCTAAAGTGACGGCATGCTCGCTGTGGCAGAATTGTGATGTGCTGGTTCTGATAGTCATATTAAAAGCTAAGAAGCTGAAGACCCTCACAACACTGTCCCAATTATGTGAGACTAAATTGTGCAATATTTACTGAGATTCCACAATTAAGTGAATTAACTGAGAATGTGGTCCTTTTTTGCTAGTTATATGACCAATGGATCTGACACATTGGTTTCATTTGTTCACTTATAATTCTGCTATTGAGGTTTTTATTACCTGGGTTTGTGAGGATAATAGGATAATTCTCCTGTTTGAATATCTAATTGTCCTTTCCAGGGAAGGGAAGTCTTTGAGGCTGTAAACATTGCTTGGCTCTGTTATTCCACTTGAAACAGTGAAGTACAGTGACTATTTCTACTTTGAAGCAATAAGATAAGGGAGATTTAGCCAATTTAGGATTCTTTAATTTGAATTAAAGAAAGTAGTAACTCCTTTTAGGGCAAAGCTATTGTAGTATAAGCTGCAAACATACTGTATTTCATTTACATTAAGTGGGAAAAATAGCTCCCAGCCAAGGTGGGCAGCTCTAGGGTAGACCAAGAACTACCATACTGTTGCACCATTAAGTAGCACTACTTTTAAGTCTATGGAAATACAAGATACAGGATTTAAAATCAGTGGAGAGCACACATCTTTTAGTGGAAGCTGCCCAGAGTGATTCCTTCCAGAGATCAATGTGAAAAGCAGGGAGGGGAGGGACACACTTAGAATAGAAAAATCTGAGGTCAACAAGAGTGATCAGTCATGTTGATAGTATGGACCTGTGATAGATATCATGAAAATGTTACTTTTGTAGTCTTCCTCCCCAAAGCCCAATCATAAGAAACAGAAAAATTCTAACAGGGAAAATTCTACAAAATTCCTAACTAGTGCTTCTCAAAACTTGTCAAGGTTATCTAAAACAAAGTTTAAGAAATTGACACAGCTAAAGGAGTCTTAAGGAGACAACTGAGGATAATGTGGTACTCTGATGGTCTAATAGTATGCTAATGTTGGCTCATTATTGTTAATAAGGCAAGATTGTCAAGGACAATCCAGGGGAAACTGGATGCCCAAATATGGGAACTAACTGCATTATCTTTATAAAATTTCTGTAAATTTACAACTGTTCTAAAAATAAGATATGTTTTAAAAATCAGTAGAGAGAAATCACTAGCCACGTAAGTCAAGATAACTGAAACCACTTGAGAGATTTCAATCTGAGGGAATTTTAGATCAAGAATCAGTGACACAAGTGATGGAAAGCTAAGAAACCAAATAGAGATGAGCAGGAAACCTCTTTTACCCCTAGAGCTGGAGAATCAGAGGAAGGACTTAGCCAACAGAAAAAATCTGGAACCACAATGAGCCTGCCAGTAGGAGCTGGGACCACACAGGGGGTTGCCATCTTCCAGGAACTGGAGCCCCAAAGGGAATGCAGGTGGTAGAGGAAATGTCAAGAGTGGTAGAAAGAAAAATGAAATATTCTGGCTCTTTCTATCCTCTAGTCTTTAGCCAGTGTCTAAACCATTTAAAAGCCACATGTACATAGAAACCTGGAGAATAATTTGAGAAAATTTGAGAAGAAGAACAGAGAAGGAAAAGGGCAAGAATGAATCTTAGAATAAAAAGATATAGAACAAATGTTCATCTTTCCTTTAATCATATCTTTATATGTTGTACTAAAAATGGGACTATTACTTTTTAAAATAAACTACAATTTCCACTTTGTTTTATGGGTAAGAACATATCCATCTGCTTTTGGGGTACTTAGTTGGTGTTTGGTAATTCTTTTTATTTTTTAATCCCTCTTCGCTTTGTACTCTCCATTTTTAAAATATAAGAAGCTTTCACTCTTTAAGTGTTGGGGATTACCATTTCTCTTCATATGCAGTTTGGTTTATAGATTTTATTTTCTTGAATCAACTGAAACTTTCTTTTATGTATCCCTTCTGATCCACTCTCTACCTTTTCTACACAGGTCTGTGCTACAAGAGCCGATTCCTGCAAGCATCAACGCTCCCAGGCCCTCTGTTTCTGGTTGCGATTCATTGTTGAGAGGCTCAGGCAGGGAGGGGTGAGGAGACTGGATAAGGAGATCTGTTTATTTGATCCCCTCTTTCTCTATCTGTGGTGGCCTAGGGCTTTTTATTTCACTTAACCAAGGTCATTGCTCCTCTCCAGGTGTTTTTCTCTCCAAAATTTTTTTCAAGATTCTTTGTTTCTTTGGTCCAAGAATGGTGACAGCTGTACTGTTAATATTTCTGAGTAATTGCATTGTTATCTTTTATTCACCTGCAACCAACCCACACTTTTGCAGAATAACCTTGTAAAATATACACCTTTGTCACACTCTCCAAAAATTAATCAGACCAAAGCATTCCATTTTTGTTGGGACTTTATGAAACTTAAGCAATTTCTTAGATTCTTTAAGCTTTCAGGTGCTTAATCTCTCTTCCTCAGTTGGTTCCAGATCCCTCCATTCCTCTGCTTGGACCACTGCTGCTGGTAACTAGCCAACCACTTGCTCTGGGGTCCCTTCCCTTGGCCTCTAGTGCAGGGACATGCCCAGAGTTTCTGATTCCTACTACCACTTCTGGACACAAATGAACCATATCATAGGGAATGAGATCTGGCCTTCCCAAAAGACTATTAAGGAAAAAAGTATTCTGACCATAGTTAGAACAGTTATGAAAATTTCATTCAAGACTGTTGCAACAGAAAAGAAAAGTCAAACTCAATTCCCAAAACACAGAGAATATATTGGATTTATAGCCAATGGGGAGTATGAATGGGATTAGGGGATGCAAAAATACTAACAAGAGATGTCAAAAGTAGAGAGATTCATGATAAAGATAGACCGAAGACTTAGGTATCATAAGTGAGAAATAAAGTACTTATATCAAGTGTGGGGGAATTCTTCAAAACTATCTTAGCAGGATTCTTATTAAAACTGGACTTGGCAAGAATGGACATGGAAGAAAAAGATCAAGTCTTCCTCAAAAAGAGTGTTCAGAGGAACCCAACCAAAGTCCAGTCAAGAAGAGAGTCTTTTTTCAGACCCAATGAGGAAATAAAACTCAGAAGATGAAGGTGGTTAACCTTTGGGAAATAGAGGAGAAAGCTAGGCAGATCATATTGTGCCCTGTGCACATGAGAACATTTTAGCTTATTTTTAGCCTATTTCAGTGTCTGGATAGACAATGACAACAAGATCACAATTTATTTTTTATTGTTTGTACTGCTATTGGGCTTTTTTCCCCAAAATTATTATCTGATTATTTAAATAAATCTACAATCTTGTGAACTTGAAGTTATAGTAGACTGATTAAACTTGGGTTTTCTTTGATTCCTTAGGATGTCAAGGAGTGTCAAGATGTGATTATAAAGATCACTTTATACTACAATAAATCTAGCAATACTTAACATTGTGCTTTGTAAACAATAAAGAAATTAGCATATGAGTATTACTTATACAGATATAAGAGAGTAATTTATCAAAAAAGAAATGCCCAGTATATGCTAATAGTTGCGAAAACTATTTATCAATAAAAAATGGAATTCAGAAGGAATAAAAATGCTAATTCACAAAGTTCTGTTTAATTGAGTTCATATTAATTGATGAGCAAGTGTGATGGAGAAGTAATGCTCTAAAACTTAGAGCTCCTATCAGTAAGAATCGTGGTATGTAAACCATGCTTCACTGAATCAACAGAGTTGTTGGAGAGGCTCTAAACTATATCATGTTTCTGTCAAACAACAAGATTTAATTGCCTGAAGAAATTGATCATATTTGTTTGCTGTTAACTTTAGTTTTCAAATGAATATGGTTGCTTAGAAATTCACCCAAGAAATTCCTCTTAAAGCAGAGTGGAAAAAAAAAATAAATGAAACGAGGAAAACTTTGTAAATGAGTCATAAAAGAAGAAATTGAAAAACTGAGACTGTAATATGTATATCTAGGTTATATAATGTAAACAGTACTTGGAAAAAGTCTTTTATGTCATCATCTTGCCAGATTTCTTCCAAGGTAATAAAAAGTCCTGTTTGTACCTAAAATATAGATGATAAAATCAAAAGGATGGAAAATTCCCAAAGTACCAGTCACCTAGAATTCTTAATGATGAACATCTAAGCTATAAGTTCTAGTTCTAGTAGAAATGAAAAAAGACAGTATTTAGTGAAATTAAACTAATCTAATTGCAGTTCTAAATCTGTTCATTAAGCAACTTAATCACTGGAATTAATTTTTCTTCATCAAACCCTAGTAAGTCTTTGTACATTGAAATTTGGGGTGATAATATTTTATTCTAAATATTTTCTTTTAATACAGGCTTTTATAACTATGATTTTTAATAAATATTAGTTTTGTTACATTTTAAAGATGACAATAATAAAGCATATTATGATTATTCTTACATTTCTCAACAAAATGATTATCTACAGAAAAAGGTTGATTCTTGCTACTTTCCTGGACTTAGAAGCAGATTTTTCCCTGAGGATAGTCCTTTTGTAGGCTTTGCTAAGTATGGATACAAATGAGATTGAGACCCTCACTGTTCATACAGAGCCTAAGCAGGGTTTGCTGTAAAAAAGAAGTTGCTAATCGAAAAATTACTACTACTCCTCTTTTTTTATTTATTTATTTATTTATTTATTTATTTTTACTTCTGATACCACAACGTGTTGCTTTCTTTTTGGGGTCTATTCTATGACTCCTTGAGATTCCCAGTATGCCTAGCTGCTTGTCCAGAAAAATGTGAATTTTCATGTCATAGCAAAAACAAAACATACACAAAAAGAACCCCACTAATTTAAATCAAAGAACCCATGCAAAAAAAAAAAACTACCCAAACATTTAAAAACAATATGTCTGTAGACATATTGTACCTAGAAAAATCCATAAAACCTAAACATTTAGTTCAATGAGATATCATGATGTGAACCTGTTCTGTAGACGGTGTATACATCAAGAAGTAACTGTTTAAGTTCATATCATGATAACCATTTTCAGGAACACTACCTGTATTAGTCAGTTTTCAAACCTATAACAAAACATCTAAGGTTCATAATGTGTGAAGAAAAACAGTTTTATTAGTTCAAAGTTTTGGAGGTTTAATTTCCAATATTGGGCAACTCCATTGGTTTGGCCTCTGGCAAGGGAAGTAGATGGCAGCATACCAGGGAGGGAGCATGTGTGTGTATAAGAACTTTCATTGTTAAACAGGAAGCTCCAAAGAGAGACAGGCATCCCACAATTCCTTCTGAGTGCATGCCTGCAGTAGCCTAAAGATTTCCCTATAAGAAATCTTTGGGTGGAATCCAAAGGTTCTATCACCTCTGAATATTGCCATCCTGACCAAAATTTCAATCACAATGCATTGGGGAACACAATTAAACAAGCTATAACCAAACCATAATATTACTAAATTTCTGGTGTTTGCAATAAGAATTTTAACAAAATGTCTATACAGCTTGATATTCAGGGTATACATAGGACTTGCAATTTCACACATGTATTGATAAAATTTCCCATTTTTAAATGTAAAGAGGTAATAAATACAAATTTTATTTTTATGACATTTGTTATGATGTAAAAACTGAAAAAAATCTAATGAATTGTGGCCTACAATTCCAGAATTGAATTATAACTGTGGTTTGTTAAAATTAATAAAGAATGTGTACTTTTCTTCAAAGAAAGCTCTTGAAAGATCTTTTGAAAGTTAGATAATTTTTTTTTCTTTTACAGAATTTCTGCATAGCTATTTCGGAAGCTCTTCCTGCCCTCCCTCTCTCCCTTGATGTTTCCTTTCCTCTTACTCATCTTTGCATGGGATTCAGGTTATCTAGGGCTGTATATGTCTTAGTCATCAGGTGGATTGTTCAAGGTACATCCAGGTTTACTGAGTACAGTTAAAATGTATTCCTTAGAACTTAAGCTGAAGGCCTGAATAATAATGTTTACATTCTCTTTTCAGTCAGCCAGGCAGCCCAAGATATAGAGAGATAAAGGTATTTTTAGTTATTTTTAGCTTTTTTTTCATGGATATTGAAAGTATTGCCTGTTAATCAGCTCTATCTTTACTGGACTTTTCTTCTCTTCCAGATTTACCATGTGGTTGTACCTTTTCTTCTGAGTTTTCTACCTGCTTTGTGGATGGGTAAATCTCTTTAATTATCACATTGTATTTCAGATGCCCTACTTCAGATTAGAATAGAGGAACTGAATTAAGAAAATGTACTAATACCTATAGTTTTCTGTTGGAGTGGTTATCTGTGATACACACCAATAGTTACCCATGTTTTGAATATTGGTCAGTAGTTATAAAATTGTATACAAGTATATCAATCCCTATTTCTTTCTTAGGCTTGCATGGTCTCCAGACTTCGCCCTCAATATTAGCATGATTTCCCCTTCACTGAAGTGAGACTATTAGTTATTGACAGATCTGTTAGTGAAAGTGGATAGATAATCCTTTCGTGACCAAAGATTATTCAGCGAAACAAGACATGAAGTATGTAGCAATTCTCCTTATATTCAAGATCAATTCTGCCAGAGAACCCTGTATAATCCTGACTTAGCAGGCCAGACAGGATTTTTGGTCAGTTTCTAGGGGATAATGTGTCCTTTCTAATGAACATGTGAACCCGGCAAACTACCATTTCAAGAGTATTAATCAGAAAGCCCATGTCACTGTTCCCTCTAGATTAATGTATACAAGTTATGACAAGGGCATGGGGTAAAAGCATAGTGTGTTCCTTAGTTTTGTGGCTTACATTGTGATAATTCTTCTTAATGCTTGTCATTTTGTAAGAACTCAGAAATGGATGAAGCTGACCTCTTCATTCAAAAAGGAAAAGACAAACTCAATTTTGATTGTATCATGATTGACTATCTTGTGTGAAGAGAGAAGGAGGTACCTGTACAGGGAAGAACAGTAAACAGACCAGGTCCAGGAGACTTTCCATACAGGAACATCTTTTTCTCTTCCCCTCCTCCAATTTGAGCAGTTTTGAAACATCTGGAATCTCTGCTAGAAATCTGAAATAGTGCTGCCATTAAAGACAGAAACTGAACCAGAAAGAAAACAGATATTACTTTGGTAAGTAATATCTAATTGTTACTTATCAAATAGAAACTAAAGGAATGTGGCATGCTCAGGATGTCTAAAAGCAGACTTATTTATTTTTATTTTTTAAAAATCTTTATTTATTTTATGTGGTGCTGAGGATTGAACTCAGTGCCTCAAATGTATGAGGCAAGCGCTCTACCGCTGAGCCCCAGTCCCTAAAAGCAGATTTATAATACAAACCAACTTCTCTCTCCCCAACCCACCAAGTCTCAGAGAATATTAATAAAATAATCAAAGAGAATGATCCTAGCCACAAAAGTAGATAGTATCACTAATGCTAAAAATAGCAAACAACTTTCCAACAATGGTATCTTCTGGCACTTGTTGGGATTTGAAGATGATTTTTCCCCTCTGAAACTCATGTTGAAATTTCATTTACAACATAATAGTGTTGAGAGGTGGTGGGACTTTTAAAAGGTGATTAGGTTCTTAAAAGAATTAATGCCTTTCTTGAGCGAGTGAATTTCATTCTTGCAAGAGCACATTTTTTACAAAACAAGACTATTCTTTGCATTTTGTTGTTTCTGCATTCACCAACTTTTGCTTTTATTTTTCCATCATGCTATGCAACACAAGGCCCTCAGTAGAAGCCAAGAATGTCAGTACCATGTCTCCAGAATTGAGCCAAAATAAACCTCTATTCTTTATAGATAACCCAGTCTCAGGTATTCAACAAAAGATCGACTAAGACAGCAGTTCTGGAAGATATAACACAATTTATAAGAAATGTGAGAAAATCCTTAGAACCAACACTTATACTCCTTCCCCAAAGGTCAGTATGCTGTTGTAGAAAGCAAATGTGGCTGTAAAAGGTCAGCCGTATCCTTTCATATAGAAGGACAGTGACAGAGGCATAAGGGAATGTTCTAGGAGAATTTCTTACCAAAGATCAAAAGGCACAAACATAAATTTTATAAATATTGTCCAAATCACAAAAAAAATATCTAATGTCCCTAAATCTGCTGCTGTTTTAACAATTAAGGCTTTAGCATCATTTCATTCACCCTACCTTCTAGATAAGATTTATTAACATAGCCAATCATATAATTATTCATCATTTTCAGACATATGCCAGAGCAAAGCCCTGCTTTTTAAAGCCCTCCATCAAATCACCTGATACAAAGTCCAGATCCTAAAATAGATCACTCTGATCCTCTCACTAAGCTGCTGTAGGATTCACCATAGTGTGGATTCTCCCTTATTGCAAAAGCAATAACAACCACTATTCAATTATGGACAAACTGTTGGTGGTATTTGGTTGGAGGACACTGACAAGGCCATTGGTTCTTTGAATGGACGCGTTTGCTTCTACAGTCTCTTTCAGCTCTAAGATTTTCTGTTCATCTAGGCACCCCAAAGTTGTTAAATTAAACCATTCTTAAGTGGCCGGTTGGTGGTATTTTCTGTGATTAAGATCTCCATGCCTTTACATTAAGTAGCTATGTAATCTTGAGCAAATCATTTAACCACTTCAGCCCTAATATCTTCTGCCATGAAGGTTGAAAAATAATAGCTCTCTGGGATGCTTTGGTAAGGATTAGATGAAATAAGACACAGAAAGTATTTACTACCATTCCTGTAATATATTAATTCCTCAATAATTGATATTTGCATTGATTATTATTGTTGTGGTTGTTATTTTTCATTTGGTTCTTTGAAACATTTTTCAATCCCATTGTAAATGGATTTATACTTTATTCTATATAAATTCACTAATTTCTGCTATCTCAGCTTTTTTGAAAAATGGAATGCCTATTAAATATGTTGTAATTTAATACACATTAAATCTGTTATCTTTACCCTTGATCCACATTATTTTAAATGTCTTAATTTCTTTAATAATTTTCATATCGGTGAATAAATATAATCTTTAGTTTTCATATTTCTCCTTTATATTTAAGAATGTAATAATGAACAGAATATTCCAGGAAACAATACAATATCAAATTTAGGTAGGGTTACTTTCAACCTGTATTTTATTTTACCCAGTTGATCACTTTGTCAATACTTCACTCTGATTTTGTTCATTTATTCCTTTGGCTATAAACCTACACATTTTCCCTCTTTCCTTAATTATTCATCACTCCCCTCTCTTCTCCTGATCGCCATCACTTTGGACACTTCCTTTTTAACAGGAAATCCCTTAAGATATGTCTTCATTTCCATTAAATGTAATCACTAACCCAGACTAACACAGTCTCCTAATTGGCCTTGCTGTTTCCAAAACTTTTGTCTCCCAGCTCTATATTTTTTATCTAATAGTTTAGATAAAATTTTATAAGTTTAAATCATATTATGTCACTTGTCTGTTTAAACTTTCCACATATATCTCAGTAAACCTAAAGCAAAATTCAGGCTCCTTATAATGGCCTGTTTGATCTAGACCTATCTCTTTCAGATTCATATTCTAATTTTTCTTTGCTCTACATTGGCTGATTTTTATTAATATATGTGCCCTTTCTTAATCACCCATCTAAAAGTGTCCCTCACACTGATTACTTTCAAACCCTTTGTTTTTTCTTCATAGCAGCCACTGCTATCTGATATTACATTTATATTTATATTTAATATGTCCACATTTTTCACTAGAATATAAATACCAGGAAAAGGGTAGGGTGGAAAGAGCTGTGCCTAGCATGGTGGCTGATGTGCTGATTTTCCCCAGAAAGAATATCCTAGTTTAACCAGCCTTTTTTTTTTCATATTTAGGGTTTCTGATGAGATTATGTTTCTTCTGCAGAAGTAGAAAATTTACTTACTTTGCTTCAAAATTTGTTTCCATTTTGCTGATGTCACTTATTTAGAATCAGATAGTATATCCAAACCTCAAAGTAAAAATTTTAAGTAATCTTAAATGCAATTTTTATTTGCTCTCAATAAGGTCACATTATAGAGTATATAATATTTACAATTCTTATGTATATATTTACAATTCTTTACCAAGTTTTACATATACAACAGCATTAGTTACTTCACAGTTCAGTTGGTAGATAAATACCTATAAAAGAAAATTTTCCAATGTCAAGTTATGTAATAAATATTTGAATCATAAATATAGTAAGGAAATAGTACATTTAATAATTTTATTCCCCAGAAATATATCAATTTGACCTGTTTGAAGTGATTATAAGAGTTAAATGGGATTTCTTTTCATTCAGCTATGTTGAATACAGTTCTTACTATTCTCTCATAGGAAACTGACCAACAGACCTGTTAATAGTTTATAGTCTCACTTTAATGATATTGAGAGTGAAGTCTGTAGACCATGCATCCCTCTACAGGTACCCTCTATGTGTTTTGTGTTGCTATTTCTTCTATGTAAATAATTACATTTGAATGAAACCAAATGGCATTTTAGCATGTACATCAGCAACAACTAGATCTGTATTTAGGGAAAGATGCCATGAGAATGGAGAACAGCAGGCACAGAACCTCTACCTCTGCTGCCCTATCACAACCTGGGGCAGTGGAAATTGATCTGGAAGGAAAGACCTTCAGCTAAGAGAGAGAGAGAGAGAGAGAGAGAGAGAGAGAGAGAGAGAGAGACCTGACCTATAGACTCTATGGCCTTTATGTCAGTGATAAGAGGAAGCATCAACTTCTCCCCTGGTGGCATCAGGGACTAGACTACAGTTGCCATATGACATAACATAATCTTAGTTCCACCACCTTCCTGCCTCTTCCCAGTATATATATATAAGTCTGGGGTTAAAGTTTTGCATTGCAGGTAAGTACCAGGGCAAGCTGGTGGCAGGATTCTCCACACAGTCTCCATTGCTATGAAAACACCACTCACTACCCTGATTATGTAGGACTGGGATTCAGTTTCTGGGGCTAATCAGGACTTATTGCCTTAAGTACTGGGCCATACCCGTTTTTCAATGGAGCTTTGCTGGAGTAAGAGGAGGTTGACATTCTTTCTGTAAGACCAGTTTATAGAGATCCATGCAGCACAAATTTACCCCAAATTCCCAGTATTGTTAGTAAAAATTAATATCTCCATTTCTAAAGTTTCCATTCCTTTATCAGTATGGTGCATGTTCAAATATTTCATCATTTACGTATCTTCCTTTGTGAATTCTTCACTTATGTTTTGCATTTAACACAATTGATCCTTTCTTTTAGGAAATCCTTCTTTGCACTTGAACTTTTGGAATATAAAAATCATTTACCTCTTACCTGCCTACGTGGTATTTTTCAGCCTCTTTCAGGGTTTCTTTCTACTCTTCTGGACCTCTCATGGTGGAATATTTGAGGACTTGGTTCTGCTCTTGTCTTTAATCTTCCACTACTGAACTTATTTGGTTCCCTGGTACAAAAGACCATCTCTATTCTGATTATTCCCAAACTTTTACCACATTTTTTTCTAAGATCCATAGAAGGACTTACGTGGTGTCTGTGCTTGAACATTTAATAGGAATCCTAAACTATCCATGTTCTAAATTAAACTCATTATCCCCCTTTCTCATATCTCCTTCCCCTACTCCCAAATTGGCTTCTGTATTGCTTCCTTGACTGGGTAAACAGCACCATCTATTTGGCACATGGGAAAGACCCAAGAGTTGGTCCCGATTCCTTTCTTCTCATTACCTGCATATAATTCATTTGCAAAACCAACAAACACCACTTGAGAATACATCCTGCATCAGATATCATTTTTCCATCCCACTCTTACTGCCTACAGTCCAAGCCATTACCAGCAATAACCTCCTAAACAAGCTACTGTGCTTTACACCTTTATCAGCTTTTATACCTCCGCCTTTTCACAGAGTAGCCTGAGAGATCCCTTTGGACCTTGCTCAACAGGCTTTTTCTATTTCATCAACTTTTGACATTCTGAACTGGATTCTTTGTTGTGGGGATCTGGCTTTGATTTGTAGGATGTTTGGCAGCATCCCTGTTATACTTACTAGGTGCCAATGGCAAAACCCGAGATATTATACTTAAAAATTTCTCCTGTCCGGGTGACACATGCTTATAAATCCAGTGACTCATAAGGCTGAGGCAGGAAGATTGTGAGTTCAAAGCCAGTCTTAGCCATTTATCGAGGCCCTAAGTAACTCAAAGAGACCCTGTCTCAAAATAAAATATAAAAAAGGGCTGGGAGTGTGGCTCAGTGGTTAAGTGTCCCTGGGTTCAATCCCTGGTACCAAAAATAAATAAATAAACAAGTAAATAAATGAATGAATGAACGAACGAACGAATGAATGAATAAATAAATATTTCTCCTGACATTGTTAAATTGCCAAACATTTCTCCCTGGGGGCAAAATCAGGCCAGGTTGAGAACAGTTGCTAAAGTTTTTCCTTCCCACCCAAATAAAAACCCAGTTCTTTGTTAGTGTGTAAGATATAATATGCCTCATCATCTCTCTCATCATTCTTCCCTTGCAAATCTTACTGTAAAACACTGGTCTCCTAGTTTTTCTGTGAACACATTGATCTCTCCTTTTCAAGACCTTTGTTTCTGCTCTTAATTTGTCTTAATTTTTTTTCCCCCAGAATCAATTCATGGTTTATTCTTTCACTTCACTGATTTCCACTAAAATACCTTTCAAACAAAGAGATCTTCCCTGATCACCCTGTTAAAAACACTCTTTATTTTTTAATATTACCTATATTATTTTTTATGTAATTGTCCTTGTCTGATATTTTATCATAAAAATATCTGTCTATCCTGGTGTGGTGGCACACACTTGTGATCCCAGTGGCTCCAAAGGTGGAGATAGGAGGATGGCAAGTTCAAAGCCAGCCTCAGCAACTTAGCAAGGCCTTAAGCAACTTATCAAGATCCTGTCTCAAAATAAAAAACAGAAAGGACTGAGGATGTGGCTCAGTTGTAAAGTGCCCCTGGGTTAAATCTACAGTACCAAATAAATAATAGTAATATAAAATAAAAATGTAATAAAAAATCTATTATTTGTCTTTCATGACAATGTAAGCTCCACATATTAACTGGTTCATATAAAAGGGTAAATAATTATTATAAATGAATGGATGAAATACTTAATTTTCAAAATATTTTTTCACTGTGGAAACTCATGTGAGGAAGACACACAAAGACATTTTTATCTCTATATTTTTATATGTATATTTATATATTTTATATACTCAGAGGAATGCACGCAATTGATTTTTAAAAATATTACTAACTCTACAAGAAAGAATTGTGGAAAAGATGCTATTTTCCAACTATGACTCAGAAAATAGTTCATAAGAATAAGTCAGCTCTCCTACCCCTAAGCTAATCCTATGGCAAAACTACTTCTGCCAGTTTATCTTTTCTGATCACAGAATTGCAGTTCGACAAATGCTCATGTTTCTGTTATATTTGTTAAGAGCCAAGAAAAGGTAGGTAAAAAGAGTAGCAATTTTATCTTGCTAGCCAATTAGTGACAAAAAGCTTCCAAAACAAGTTATCAAAAACTTCAGAATATTGTTCTTTTCAAATCCACTTATAATTATTTATCAAAAGTTTTTCAGCATAATCATTTATTCCTTGTTATCAAATAATTAAGACAATGATTTTGTTTCATTTAAATATGTGATGTGTGAAATTCTATAGCAATTAATTTTATGATACTAACTATGACTGATAAGCCATTCTTCTATTCATGCTCCTGAGCAGATTAATTGATAATTTTACTTTATCATTAAAAATGTAATTTCAAACTGAATTTATCTTGATCATATAGAGCCTTTAGTTTTTTTGTTGAAAGTTATATAAGTTTTTCAGCAAAACAATTTATACATTAAATATATATATATATATATATATATATATATATATATATATATATATATATATATATATATTAATGTATAAATTGTTAAGTGGTTAAGTGTCCCTGGGTTCAATCCCCGGTCCCCAAAATAAATAAATAAACAAGTAGATAACGGTCTTGAACAAGCAGAAACAAAGGTCTTGAAAAGGAGAGATCAATGTGTTCACAGAAAAACTAGGAGACCACAATTCTTTCTTGTAGAGTTACTAATATTTTAAAAAATCCATTGCTTGCATTCCTCTGAGTATATAAAATATATAAATATTATATATATATATTTATATATTAAATATATTTTAAATATTAAAATATATAAATATTATATATATATATATAATTGGTTTGCTGTAACAAAAAAGTAGCTAATATTAAGATTTAAAGCATATAGTAAACTAATATTCTAAGTCTAACAATGTATGCAGTAAAGCTTAATATACATATGTATATTTACACACACATATACACACATTTTATTTGAGAATACATTAAATAAATCCATATTTTATTTTGAATGTCAAAATAATTCTTTGAAAGGTTCATTCCTGAAATGAGTATAAATATGAATTTAAATGTGCATATAAAATAGAGACTGTCACTAGGGGGTCCCACTCTCAATGCCACAACAGGTTGTCAAATGCATTTAGCTGGATAGGGAACTGGGAAAGAAGGCATCTCAAACAAGATCTGGTGCCTGGGATGGCATTAATGAAATGTCTTAAAGTCCATACAATGGATGCTTTTCCTTTTTATGTTTTCTTAGTACATTATAGTTATATACATAATATTGGGGTTTGTTTTGACATTCATACATTCTTAGACTATAGTTTGCTCTACTTCAATCCCCAGTACTACTTCTTACCCTCTCCTTACTCTACCCCTGTTCCCTTTCTTCTACTCTACTGATCTTCCTTCTATTTATTTGCAGTTTTTAAATTAGTGCTTTGTAGATATACATAAAGGTAAAATTCACTGTAGTGTATTCATGTATGTACATGGCATAATTTGGATAATTTCATTGCATCATTCCTCCCCTTTCCCTGTCTCTCCTCTTGCCCTGTCCATTCCCTTCCTCTACTCCACTGATCTCCCTTGTATTTTTATGGGATTCCTCAATACCACTTTTTCCTTATGTTGGTCTAGCTTCTTTCTAGGTCCAGTTTATTTTATGTTCTTCATTTATCAGTGAAAGGAATAATTTCATTCTTCTTTATGACTGAGTAACACTCCATTGTGTATATATAACATTTTCTTTATCTATACATCTGTAGATGGGTACCTGTGCTAGTCTATAATTTGGCTATTGTGAATTGCACTGCTAAAACATGGATGTGGTTGCATCCCTATTGTATGCTGATTTTAGATCTTTCCAACAAATACAGAGGAGTGGGATAGCTGAATCATATGGTGGTTTCATTCCTGGTTTTTAGAGGAATCTCCATATTATTTTCCAGAGTGATTGTACTAATATGCTGTCCTACCAACTATATATGAGTGTAGCTTTCCCCCCATATTCTCACCAAAGTTTATTATCATTTGTATTCTTGATGATTGCCATTCTTCATTGAGATGAAGTCTCAATGCAGCTCTTATTTGCATTCCCCAGATTTCTAGGGATGTTGAACATTTTTTTTATGTATTTGTTGGCCATTTGTATTTCTTCTTTTGAGAGTGTCTGTTTAGTTCTTTAGGCTATTTATTAATTGGATTATTTGTTTCCTCTGAGAGAAAAGAGAATATGAAGATGGAGTTTTCTTTTTATCTGTTAAGTTTATGATTCAAATTAGCCTCTTGATGAGAGATTTCTGTACAATGATTATAACTTCACTGGGCATGGATTCTGATACCTGCCAGTGCTAAATGGGGAAATTCTTTCGTATATTCCTATGTGGCTCTGTACAGTACATACTTAAAATTACCAGCTGTAAGTGCAGCATAGTTATTGTAATGGTGCCAAGGAAGAGGAGGGAGTTGGAAGGAAAAGTGTTTCTGTGGATAATTCCGCATGAAATCACTATTGCATAACTTACAATACTTAAACTAGAAATAGTGAAGGATAGGCATTGGGTGAATAAATACTTAATTATACTTTACCCTTGTCTGTTATAAAGAAATGAAATTTGCATTTTATAAACTAAAAACCCCAAATCGTGACTGTGATAAGCCATAGTCATATCACACAGCAATTACTACATGAGCTAAATCTCCCTTTTACTTTTGCTTTTACACATGTGGTTTTGCCATTTTTAGGAGAAAATTATTACCTAAAATAATATGCAGATTTTACTTGATCACTTTAAAGTCTTCTGAAAATTACATAATAGTAAAATATGAACTAACCAGTTGAAAAGTAAATAAAAATGAATGTCATAGGCTTTGATTATTAAGACATCAGGAAACTTCCTCTTATTTAAATTCTAATACTAACTTTTTTCAATGTTCTATTTTATATGAACATATAAATTCATATTCATACTCATTTCAGGAATGAAATTTTCAGAGAATTATTTTTGACATTCAAAATGAAACATGGATTTATTTATGTATTTTCAAATCAAATATGTATATGTAAATGTAAATTAAGCTTTACTGATATTATTACTGACAAATTTTTATAAGAATATTTATATTCCTATGTTGTTCTTCTCTGCACATAATTAAAAATCACCAATTGTTAACACTCTCTATATATGTATATAAACATATTTGAGGTTTCACTTATATATAATTATTGACAAATTATCAATAAGAATATTTTAATACAATAGCTTGATGATATTACAACACTGTATGATTTTATAATCTTTTCTTGGAAGCTTCCTGGGAATGAGAGACTTCTTAGTTTTTCAACCAAGACCATTCCATTTTAGGACAATTATTCTTACAGTAAGAGAATTCTTTAGATAGATATTACTTCTTATTTTTGCAATTATAATAAATAACATATAAATATAGTTTAAAAATATACCCTGGGTATTTCTGGGATATTGTTTATTTTTTCCAGCCTTTCTTAAGTTGCAACCACAATCTAAGTAATCCTTTATATGACTAATCAATACAGGATTCGATAGTACTGTTTCATCATTCCATCCCCACAATACTGCTTATTGAATAACCACTTTCAATAAACTTCAAGTCTACTAACAAATTCAGCAAAGTTGTAGGTAATAAAGATTTTTGAAATTTTATTTTATTGGTTCTTCTTAGTTGTACATAACAGTAGAATCTATTTTGGTAAAGTCATACAAGCATATAAGGTTATATCTTATTCTAATTAGGACCCCATTCTTGTGGGTTGGCACAATGGTGTGGTTCACTTAGTTGTTTTTATATATGTACATAGGAAGATTTTGTTAGATTTATTTTACTGTCTTTCTAATCTCTATCCCCGCTCCCTTCCTTTCATTCCCCTTTTTTCTAATCCAATGAACTTCTATTCTTCCCCTCCCCCACTTTATTGTAGTTTAGCTTTCACATATCAGTGAAAACATTTGACCTTTGGTTTTGAGGATTGGCTTATTTCACTTAGCCTGATATTCTCTGGATCCATCCATTTACTGGCAAATGTCACAAATCCATTCTTCTTTATGACTAATATTCCATTGGGTATATATATATATATATATATATATATATATATATCATAATTTCTTTATCCATTCACCTATTGATGGACATGAAGATTGGTTCCATAGCTTATCTATTGTGAATTTTGCTGCTATAAACATTGATGTGGCTGTATCACTATAGTATGCTGATTTGAAATCCTTTGGATATATACCCAGGAGTGGGAAAATTGAGTCAAATGGTGATTCCATTTCTAGTTTGTTAAGGAATCTTCATGCTGCTTTCCAGAGTGGTTGCACCAATTTGCAGTTCCACCAGCAATGTATGAGCATTTCCTTTTCTGCATGTCCTTGCCAACATTTGTTGTTACTTTTATTCTTAATAATTGCCATTCTGATTGTAGTGAGATGGAATCTCAGTGTAGTTTCAATTTGCATTTCTCTAATTGGTAGAGTCATTGAACATTTTTTCATATATTTGTTGATAATTCATATTTCTTCTTTTGAGAAGTTCCTTTGCCCATTTATTGATTGGGAATATTTGGTTTGGGGGTGTTAAGTTTTTTGAGTTCTTTGTATATCCTGAAAATTAATGCCCTATCTGAGGTATAGGTGGCAAAGATTTTCTCCCATTCTGTGGGTTTTTCTCTTCATGCTCTTGTTTCTTTTGATGTGAAAAAAAAACATTTTTGTTTGATGCCATCCCATTATTGATTTTTAAAATTTTATTTCTTATGTTTTAGGAGTCTTATTCAAGAAGTCAGATCTTGTGCCAATATATTGAAATGTTGGGCCTACTTTTTCTTTTAGTAGCTTCAGGGTTTCTGGTCTAATTCATAGGTTTTTGATCCACTTTGAGTTGATTTTTGTCAGGGTGAGAGATAGAGATTAACTTTCATTCTATAACATATGGATATCCAATTTTCCTAGCACTGTTTGTTGAAGAGGTTATCTTTTCTCCAGTGTGTGTTTTTGTCTAGTATGAGGTAACTGTATTTATGTGGGTTTGTCTCTGTGCCTTCTATTCTGTTCCATTGGTTTTCTTGCCTACTTTTGGTGCCAACACCATGCTGTTTTTGTAACTATAGCTCTGTAGTATAATTTAAGGTCTGCTATTTTTATGTCTCCTGCTTCATGTTTCTCCCCAAGGATTGCTTTAGCTATTCTCAGCCTCTTACTTTCCCAAATAAATTCCACGACTGCTTTTTCTCTTTCTATGAAGAGTGTTATAAAATTAACATACAAATTTTAGTTGGGTTATTATACACTGATGATGAACAATCAAATT